>NW_026941426.1:0-13552 GCF_032062105.1 Saccostrea cuccullata
ATCCCAAACAACAGTATATAAATGATGCATTGATCGCAATGCACTTGTCAATGTGACGTCATCTTGCTAAAATGAAGTCCTTAATAGAATCGCCCATCCTAATAAAGTGTGTATTTCTTATCTTAAAAAATTACCTATATTTCTTATTGTAACCTTTACAGTGCTGTGCAAGTTTTTTCCATATAATTTTCTTACTTTTGTGTTTGAAATGCTTCCTAGAGCTCGAGAAAGTACCGGTAATATTAAATATTTGGATTTTATGATAGCTTGTATTAATTTTTTAATTTTATTTCAGGTAAATATGCTCAGGTGACAAATAATCCAGAAAATGATGGATGCATCAATGCTGTACTACTAGTGTAATAAAAAAAACGTTAATAAAAATCTTGGCAGTCAATATTAACTGTGGCTTATATATTTGAAACAATATGAGTTCATTAAAGAGATACTATTTGATAATTTATAAGAAAGAAACTGGCTTGGAACGTGTGTGTGTGCATGATTGCACTCAATACATTAAGCTAGAGCTAATAAAAATATTGCAGTATATGCTAGAAATATGTCACAAATGAATTTGAAATACTGGTACTCAGTAGTAGCAAACCTTGATGTATTCTGGTCAAAAGTGATTGAGATGAAAATTATGGTTAACAAGATGTGTTTGTGAAACACTATGCGCCCGGCGGCAACAAAGTTCAAAAAATCTATTTTTAGCATATTGGTCACAGTCAAGGTCAGAAGGTCATTGACCTTGGTGTCATTCGAAAGAAATTAATGGGTGGAGTATGCACACCAAATATGAAGTCCCCATCTCCTTTTGTTCAAAAGTTATGGCAAAAAGTGTAAAAAGCTATTTTTAGCATATAGGTCACAGACAAGGTCACAAGATCATTGACCTTGTCGATGTTTGAAACTAAATTGAAAGGACTTTATTAGTGGAGTAAGTGTACAAAATATGAAGTCCCTATCTCCTATGGTTCAAAAGATATGACAAACAGTGGAAAAAGCTATTTTTAGCATATAGGTCACAGTCAAGGTCACAAGGTCATTGACCTTGGTGTCATTCGAAAGAACTTAATGGGTGGAGTATGCACACCAAATATGAAGTCCCTATCACCCATTGTTCAAAAGTTATGGCAAAAGGTATAAAAAACTATTTTTAGCATATAGGTCACAGTCAAGGTCACAAGATCATTGACCTTGTCGACGTTTGAAAGGACTTTTATTAGTGGAGTATGCATACCAAATATGAAGTCTCTATCTCTATGGCGAAGGTTAAAGTTGACAACAGACAGAAAGATAAACAAACAGACAGGACAAAAACAATATACGCCCGGGATCTATCGATCAGGGCGCATAAAAATGTAAATATTTGGAGTCAATTACATGAAGCTAAGTAAACTCAAGGAATTCTTCATGGATAGAGGACTATCACATTTACAAAACTTATTTCTCTTTGAGGGGTCAACATACATAAAACACTATTCTCCAACTTTAACATTACCAGTTTCATGAGGCAATCAAATCTGTATGAATACATGTATCTTCTTATGTTTTTCATGTAGTGCCTAATTCTAGCAATACAGGTACAGATCAAAATTGTATGATAGCATTTGCAGTTGGAAAAAAATATTTACAGGTAACTTACAAATGACATAGTCATACTGAGAAAAATGAGCAAAAGATTAAGCTGACAACGGGAGATAACTTTTGGAATGTGAAATTTGTTTATCAGATGTGAAGATGCTTGAATGATTTCTTACAAAAAAATTTTAATTGCATTTCAATTGCAATTAGGGCTAAGGCTATATATGAAAGTTATAGCTGGAAGTCAGAATAAAGATATATGAATCTCTTTATTTTATTTTTTTTTTTTAGAAATAACAATCTTGCATTATTATATCACAGTTAGGATTAATTTTCAAAAAAACAAAAAAACACCATGTGGAAATGTTTATCATATTCTCTGACAAATCCAGGTACCCTGCCAAATCCAGGAACCCTTTACATCCAGTTTGAAGTTTATTCTAAAAGAGAATGAAATGCAGTATTTATAAAGTTCCTCCTTGCACATTGTAGTCTACTTTAGTATATTACGTCTATTTAAACATGACACTATCTTACATGTCTATGTAAACATGACACACTAGTATCCTCTTTTCACTTTTGTCTTCAAACAATATTCCTTGTAAAAATTGAACCACGTAGGCAGTGGCACAAGAATGTTAAGAGGACGTATTTCGATACTATAATCAAATAGGCCTAATGCAAATCAAATTGATGAAATGGATTCAAGTTCTAGTGTCAAATGTAGATGTTACATCACAAATCTGCTCTGTTATACAAACATTGGTGACGTCAAGGTCATTCATCCATCGACTATCTTTTTTTTTTAAGTATAGGATCGATGGAGCAAGCGGAAGGGTGATTTATCACACAGTTTATCGAACATGTATTTTTGAGTCAAAAACACGTATAAGCACTGTCTCGAATCACGTTTGTAACAGAGTTATATGTTCACCGACTTGCTGGTGTGCTGTTTTGTTTTTGGCCAGCCGCATCCTCTGCTTGGATTTTCCAAACATGGGGCAACCACACATAAAATGCTCCAATAAAATTCCAAGCGAGGAAAGCAATAATTACTCGTCTTTTTGTTCGAAAAAATGGTCTTCTTGGTTTTAACATTGCACTGATTTTTTTCTTCTGATCGGAGTGATCCCTTCTGTTGCTGTTTGAAATTTGTCGTACTTCGACTCCGATGTAATAAAATGCAATGTAAAATTTATTGTCTCTCGATTCCGATGTAAATAATATAGATGTTCCCATTCCGAGTTTGTTATTCTCTGACTTAACTGATGGTAAGAGTGCCACCTTCCACACACAAGGACGAGTATCCCTCTTGATAAATTATTAATTAATGTATTTTGTTTTTAGTTTTCACTGGGTAGAGAAAATAAAGAAATGAGCTGAGGGGCTTAAATTTCTACATGTCTTCTCCCTTTTCTCGGCGAATAAAAGAAATCAATAATATCAGGGACCTTTATGCTAGTAGTTAGTATATAGGTCCCTGATACTATCAGTTTTGCGCAATTTTTTGTCAAAGAGAAAAGTTTTAAAAGTGCCTCCAGTGAAAAATAATGTTGATGTCATAGATCAAGTACACTCTTTTAAGTCTTAATCACTTTAAAAAACGTTGATTTTGTCCTAAATTTGACACACTTTGAATTTTCTTTTTCAAAGTGGATTGATCAAATTCGTACATTTTTAAAAAAAAAAAAGGTGTTGCCACAAAGCCACAGTCATGACAGTGACTGACATACACGTATATAGGTTTTAAATAGGGAAAGTATGTTGGGATACAAGATTTTCTAAGTACAGAAAAGTGTTTGTCATTTCTGTACATTCGTAACATAATAGGACAGAGTAATTTCATTTTTCTACTGGCTTCTTCCCTTATTCATGTAGATTTTTAACTTTATCACTTGCATATAAAGCATTTATATGTTTCACAGTTGATTTGATTCGCAAGAACATGTTCGTTTCTATGAGAATACAGGCAAATAAATTGATGTCGCAAGGGTACAAAAAATCTCGTTCAAAATCAACTTTTCGCATACCGGTATTCAACAGTCGCTACCATTATCTAGTTTGCAAAAATATATGTCGTTTGGTGTTGTTGACTGCTGTTACATTTTTATACGAAGCTATAAATGAAATCCTGCGCAAGCGAGCTAAGTTGATTTTTCCTAATGAAGTACCATTGAGCATTTTAGATGTTTCTACTGACAATTTGAAAGAAAGAGGATACTGAACAAGATGGTTATCATGGGAGCAGAACTAAACGTCATCGACTCATATCCCTTTTTCTGTCGCTAAGTTTTGCATTTCACATCTTAAGGTCAGATGACACGTTCCTCAAATACACGTTTTGTCATTTCTTGGCATTATAATAAAATAATTCATATTTGTCCTTCTCTTCTGATTTCTACATTGTTTTAAAAATGTTTTTAAATATAAGTACACTAAAAATTGAGTTTTAGGCCATTTAGAAGATTATCCATGATTGCTCTATCAAAGTTCTACATTTCACTCCCTAATTCTAGACACATTTTGTAGCCAATATGTATATTTTATCCACATACCAACCATTTATAGTTGACTTTACAGGCAATAAACTCGCTTGAAGTGAATTTTCAGCAATCTAACAAATAATTTTAATCAAGCGAGTTTATCACTCGTAGATACGACTATAGAGGGTTGGAAGATGGATAAAATATACGGATTTGTAACATTAAATAATGTGCTTAGAATTTATAGGGAGTGAAAGGTAGTTGATTGACCAAAGCTAGAAAGTGGAGAAATTCTCCCCAAAAGTGCGCAAAAATATTGCGCCGTAAATTGCACCCTTTCGCATTACGGGATTATGGTAAAAGACAAATATATAAAACCATAACGCTATACAGATTTGAAGCTAATCACAAGGAATACACATGTGAAATATGAAAGTCATAGCTCCACTTAATCAAAAGTTATGAGCAAGGTTAAAGTTTTTATCACACACTGACGGACAGACGAATGGGATTTAGAGCAAATTTCAAAACCCCTAAAGGATTACATTGTTTGTGACGAGCTGACGCTTTGCTTGTCGAGAACTTTAAATACTACGTCACGTTCTAGCCACATCAAAGGAAGTAGCCGAGATCGCGTCTCTCCCACGCTAAAGTCGGTCAGCTGCAACATACAGCTTGTTTTCGGGGTTCAAAAAATGGAGTAGACAGTCCTGATGTCGTTTTCTTGAATGTAACCTGCAAAGTTAAAAATTTTTTTAAACCTTGAATTTAAAAATTTTAAGATTTTTTCAGTCCATTACGAATATTTAAATTGGTCGATTATTTTATTCTATTATCGTAAAATTTTTTTTTTTTTCATATTTGCGTACAAGTATAAAAGTCGAGTAGTGCATGATTCATTGATCATTGGATTTATTAGTTACGTGTATCAACCCAAGTCATGCATGCTGAGATTGTTGCAATTTGGTACAAAATATACTGGTGAAAATGGAGACCCTCTTTATGCGTATATTCGAGAGAAAAGATAAAGAGGGAAGGCCGGGGAAGACGTGTCCATTTACCTTCAAATTTTATCGATTGAAGTTCAATTTATTTTTAAGTCTTAACGAATGTTGTATGAACAGGGTAATTATTACCAAACGACGGAAAATATCTATCATTGGCGTCGGAAGCAAATTAAAGTGGGGGGCTAAGGGTAAAAGGCAAGCCCCTCCCCCTCCCCACCGGTTCCGATGCCTATGTCTATAAAGCCAAAATCTTATTACACATGTCTTTTCTGATTCCTAGAGATGGGCCTGGCAGATTTGAAAATAAATAGACTGTTCTCGAAAACAACTAAAAGTAAATACTAGTAATCTATCCTCGACCAGCAAGAAAATAAATAAGCTGTCCTTGGATAGTACTCCTAATCCCTAATCCCCACCCGAAACAGAGTTTCTCTTTATCCTTGGCTTGTCAAACTTTTTTCAAATGCAAAAAAAGTTATCCGTCCCTGACTTACATGATGATATGAAAAAAATCTGAAACGAATTTCACCAACCCCTCTCCTGGGCGACCCTTTACTCACACAGTGTATGTACATTCATTTTCACAAGGTATATATATTATATAGGCAGCTGCTGTAACAAGGAACAATCGTTTTGACCCTGACTATTGCCATTTTGTACAGGCCCAGATGTGATGATTATACCCTCGGGGTAAAATCTACCTGTCAGGTGACGGTTTACAATGAGTAGTTTTCAAACACAATACAGGTTCATATCTATAAATTCAAAAATTTCTGTTTGAGGATAGCAATGTCATTTTGAAGGATTTAAGTCAGGGGCATTTTATTTTTGTGGACATTATTAAACATTTGTTTTTGGTGGTAAAATTGATAAATTTCTCCTGAAAGCAAAGAATTCCACAGAAAACGAAAAGCAGGAAAAGAAAGGTTTACGGCTGGATATACATGTACCCTACTTGTGCAATATAGGACGGTTCCAACGTATTTGAACTTCTTAGAAAAGATTATATTTAGACTTTTTGCTGTTTCCGAATCAGTTCATATCTGTTTAATTGGAATTAAAGAAGAAATTGAATATAGTAAGTCAAATGTTATTGTTCTCTATGTCACTTCTCAATGCGATAATTCTGCCCGACCCCCACTTTTTTCCCATCCTTACTTATACTATGAAATGTTAATAGAAAGCCTGGTTGCCCCCCCCCCCCCCACTTTTAGTGATGTACCGAAAATGTAGTATTAGAATTGGTACTGAAAGTAGTTGACACTGAGAAAAAGTTAACCTACCCCCCCCCCCACCCCCCACGAAATAGACTTTGGGCAACTTTCCCCCCTTTTTTTGCTTGTCAACTTTTTCAGGTAAGTAAAAAAAAAAAATTCTCTGGCTGCCCCCCCCCCCCCACACTTTTAAAAACGATGCTACGCGCCTGACTGAGGACTAGGTCACAATAAACGATGACACAAAACAGATCTCTCACTGTTCAATCATTTTCTGAAAGCCCAGTACAAATTTAAAACTTGCAGCCCTCCACCGGCAAGTATTGATGTCTCAATATGAATGGTGAATTCTTAGAAGGGATGTTAAACAATCAAACAATATTTACAAAACAAACATTTTGAATTATAATTTACAAGTCATCTAAATGAAAATGAGGCACCTGGTGAGAGGACTGATTCACAGAAATTGAAACAAAAGTTGAAAATATTAATTTAGCACGAAGACACGCATAATTCATAAGTTTTCACTTTTTAGAAAACTCTAAAAATTTGGTGAAGCATTTGCCTCACTTGCTTCAAGGTAGTTACGGCCTTGGTAGATAAAATTGGGACCACTTATGCATATTTAAACTTTCAATACTGAGCTGATTTCTGTAGTTCCACTGCGTTAGTACAATATAAATATTCATTGAATCGCATAATCATTAAAAGTTGTCTTAGCATTCGATAAAGTTGTCCCACAGTTGCTGAAATTGCACCTGTTTTTTCATTCTAACCCTCCCCCCCCCCCATATGGAGGATATGTTGCTGTTTGCAAAAACTCTGCGTACGTAGTGCTCAGTATGGGTTCCCTGTTATGGGTATTTACATGTTCTTACAGAAATCTCAGTTTTATAAAGGATTGCGAAAATGTGCTTTTGAGTACTTTTCTACATGATGCGCAGTATTTAAGAATTCTGCAGCAGCGCATGTATGTCGTATATGAGCAATCAGAATGGATTTAATGTGTGCTTACTGATAATTAAAAAATCAGAGTGCAAAATTAATGAAAATACCTGATCATATTTTAAACATCACTGATGCAACAGAGTGAAATACATATATGCAGCCACTGAAACGTTTCCTGGGGAGAGAGAGAGAGAGCTATTATACGTGTGTATTTTTTAAAACAAAACTCTGCACTCGTTCTAATTTAGTGTTTTGATATAATTATTGACAATTGTGAATAGGCATACTTCTCTTGACAGAAATGTTCTTTTATGTTATGGATACTTAAAGTACAAGTACATATTATACTGGTATAATACGGTTGTTTGGGGGTACACATGTAAATAGCTGCAGATCTGTAGCTCTCCGAAAAAAAATATATTGATAGACCGGAGAGCTACAGTGCCACCCATTGAAAAAACTGTATATTTATTGCGCACAAAAAAGTGCGCTCGGTTCTCGATTTATTTCTCCATGTTTTTCAAACTGTAATCTCAAAATATTACTAACCATGTGTTCCTAACATACTCTTTCGCCTTTTCCACAACCAAACATTCCTCATAATTGTTGTTAATAGTCCTCCTGACCCTGATATTGTAATCTTCGAACATTTCGCTTATTTATACTGCCATTTTGGTTTCAAAGATAATTCGGTCCAATATGCTTCGTTCGGATGTCAACTACGAGAGTACTTGATAGAAGATAAAGGAATTTTTTTGAAATCTTTCCTTATTTGCAATTGAGGTAAGAATTTGGAAGAATTAATTAAGAACCGAGCGCACTTTTTTGTGCGCAATAAATATACAGTTTTTTCAATGGGTGGCACTGTAGCTCTCCGGTCTATCAATATATTTTTTTCTGGAGAGCTACAGATCTGCAGCTAACATGTAAAAAAAAAAAATCTATGTACGTATACAAGTGTAGTTTAATTAGTTCTCAAGTCTTTCACTTCATGGTTTGATACATAAACGGAATATTTCTCTTTTCCACAGAAAAATCATTTCACATCAACAGTACTAGTAATTTGAAAAATACTACACAATCCAAGAATGACCAGGCCGAAATACTTAAAATCCAGCAATTTAAATTGATCATGTACATCATTTTATATCGCATGTATACCGTGCCATATACACAAATGGTAAATGCTATAAAATTAAATTTTCACGGCCATTAATTTATTATGGACTCTAAAAATGCATATAATATAAATATTGCTCTTTTTTAAACTGTTTAATAAGATTTGTGTTTTCTTTCCCCTTTTGTAAACCCGTTAAACGTCAGCGATGTGTATTGCAGCTGACCGACTTTAGCGTGGGGGAGACGCTATCTCGGCTACTTCCTTTGATGTGGCGAGAATGTGAGGAGGTTGACAAAACACGGATAAGTCACGGAATACGGATGCACGGAATACGGAAATAAGTTTACAAAATACGGAGAAATCACGGATAAAGTTTTATGTACGGAATACGGAAAATTTAAATTACGGATAATATTTTTTCTGCTATTCGGTAATTATTATCAGTATTTTACTTAGAGTTTACGGAAATCCGTATAGCTTTACTGTATACGTAACAATGGTATCCACGGTGACGTCACAAATAGAGCTAGGATTTGGCGCGAGATGGATGACGATAAAGCTACAGAAGTTCAACCTATAATTTCGAATAGGCACTCTAGCCTAAGTGTTAGAGATGTTGAACATTTAATATTATATAAAGAACATAATTCACAAATGCCGTTTCGCCCAAAAGGTGGCGAAGTTTATGTTTTTCATCCAACAAATGAAATGGAGAACAGAGATTGGGTTGCAGATGGACATAGGTATATTTCAAAGATTTATAATTAATAAATATATAGCTGTAAAACAACTGTTCTTATATTTCTTATTCTATCGATTTTCTCTTCTTTCTATCTCTTATCTTCTTTCTTTCTTTTCTTATACGTAGCTTTTCATGTGAAGGAACCCGGAAAGTGAAAGGGAACTCTGGAGAATTAAAAAAGTATTATTACTATTTGCATATTGCTACGGAGGGGAGAAAACGAATAACAGACAAAAGGTTTAGGAAAGAAGTGTATGTTCCTTTATCGTCGAACTTTAAAAACATTGCCGTGATACACTATCTTGGAGATGCATCTTTCTCAAAACCAAAGGCGCACGGAAATAGTACAAAACAAACAAAAATTTCCGTGAGAATTAAACCCTCCGTGATCAAAAAAATTCAAGAAAATGTAAAGACCAGTGACAAAAGCGCTCACAAAATTTATAAAGAATCAGTTGTCACGGATGAGAAAGCGGAAATCACGGACATGCCAAGAAATGTTCGGCAAATTCACTACATAAAAGAAAAAGTCAAATCGGATGAAAGGCCAACAAAAGATGCCTTAATAAACTTACAAGCTATTGCATATGAAGATAAGGGGTTTGTTCATTTCATTGCCACATTTCCAGATTTAATTGCTATTATTGGAATGGAGGAAATGCTAAAAGAACTGAATGACAGTCTCCAAATGAACAGTAAAAATGAACAACTCCTGAGCTATGACACTACCTTCTCTATGGGTGATTTTTATGTTTCAGCTGTTTTGTTTAAACACCAAGCTTTTGAAGAAAAACCCGTTTTGCCTGCCCTCTTCATGGTTCATGAACGTAAATTTCAGTCTCACCATGAGCTTGTCTTCGACATCCTAAGAAAATATTGCAAGACTAACCTGGCTAATATCCCGATAGCAATTGATATGGAACGGGGTATATTGAATGCCATTGAGGCAGAGACAAACCTGAAGATTGTTGGGTGTTGGCGTCATCTCAGGAAAGATATAGAAAGATACACTTTCTCATCTGGTGGAAATAAATCAGATGCAAGTTTTTATGTTGAAGAAATATATAATATTCTTAGAATGCCCAACAAAAAAGCCATTGACCACGAGATTGAATCAAGAAAAGGCAACTGGAGTCAAAGATTTGTTGAATATTTCCAGTCTCATGTTCACTCCAAAATACAGCATTTTGCTCGAGCCTATGTAGAAAAATTTGTTAAAATGCATCCCGAAAATGGTGTAACATCTAATCAAAGTGAGGGTTTTAACTGGTTAATGAAAGATCTCAACAACTGGAAGGAAGGGCCAATAGATGCTGTTGTATTATCTTTTCGATTCTTACAACAATATTATCTTGGTGAAGTGAGACGAGGCAAAGCTGGTGTAGGGAATTTTACTCTTAAATCAGAATACCAACATTTACAGATTTCTCTTGATGAATATAAACAATACTCAGATTCCGTCCGTAACTACAAGTCTATTGTAGTGAAATGTATCACTGACGGAATTTTCCGTAAATTTCCGTCATCTCCGTGTAAACGCCAACAGTCAATAGAGTTTACATTTGATATGAAGTTGTTCTGCACGTGCAGAATGCCTGAACATGGATTCATGTTTAATTGCACTAAGTGTCGCCAGTGGTTTCATCCACGATGTCAAAATACAACACTTAGTGAAAAACAAATTAGAAAGTCTAAAACCATCAAATGTATGGATTGTAAGAGTTCATAAGTTTATCATATAAATCTTTGTTATTAAATATTGTAACATTTTCTCCCGATAAATAAATTCCGTGAATATTTATTCACTTGTTTTATTTTTATTTATAGATCTCACGGATTTTTTTAATGTACGGAGATGCACGGACAGATTTATCATCCGTACAAAAAACAATCCGTGATTTGTACTATTTTCTATATTTCCGTGCATCCGTGATTCCGTGACCTGTCCGTGTTTTGTAAACGGCGAGAATGTGACGTAGAATTTAAAGTTCTCGACAAGCAAAGCGTCAGCTCGTCACAAACAATGTAATCATTTAGGGGTTTTGAAATCTGCTATAATGTCCCCTCGATTTCGCGAAAGCGGGGAACAAAAAATACATAACGACTCAGGCTTTTTGACGCAGTCCCACAGGCAAGCTCAGTTCGGAAATGTTCAACAATCTAATTAAAATTATATCATTTACGCTCCTGTGTCGCCGCATAGCAAAATACGAGATCTGTTTTAATTAGATTGGGAAATTTTTAACCCATATTATCAAATCATGATTATGATAGAAGCACTTGTTTCAGAAATAATTTTTTTAACCCATAGTAAAAAAATAGCATTTGTTAGCAAGTGTTATGGGCTACAAAAAAATTTCCAAAACAAGTGGCTGTGCTCAGTCTTCTTGGCAAAGGATATTAATCTATTTTTGTACCATATTCTTTCAAGATCTCCGCATATCGGGTTTTAACATATCCGTGCTCGTAAATGCTGCATTTTTTCTCACCTTTTTCACCACAAGCAATTGTTTCTGTAATGATTTAAAGATATTTTCAAAACATAACAGAAACAAGTGCCCGTGCTTTTCACATATTATCATGTTGAAATCACAGGCGCTTTACGTTTCAAGCCTTTCTCTTTATTGAAAAAATATCCCAGTACTAAAGCATAAGTATTTTTATATGTGAAGAGAAAGATTTTTAAAACGTCAAGCGTCTCTGATTTTCGGTAAACCAAAGTACCTGCAATCGCAACGTTTACATTTTTTCATTATGACGTTAACCTGACTGCGATATTTTCACATCTATGGTAATAACACATGCCATTATCATTTGTCTACATCTCCTTTGCAATGAAGTAGAATGAACCACTGTAAATGAAACGTTGCATTGCTGATGTCTTGGTATATTTTTTGTGTGACGTAATGTTATGCATTACGTCATCAATTTGTAGAAGAAGCTTTACAGACCATATAGGCTAAACCTGTCCTACTGTATTTGGATTTTTTGGTGAGTATTTCACGACTTACACATTTTATGAAGTTGACTAAGTGTTTTAGAATTTGTTTCGAGTTATTTCCAATATGTCATGATGACATCAGCATGGGCAGCTTTTGTCCTTACTGACTCGAGCTGTTGGTAAACGATTCAGGACCCCTGGCATTACAAGAAAGGAGCCGTGGATGTCGGCCTGGTAGCTCAGTTTGCAGAGCACCCGACGACAGGTGCCTGAAAAGTGGATCGATAGCACACTCCCCTCAACTTTAAAATAAAATCATTGAATTTATTATGGTAAAATAAGATGAGTTTGTGAAACACTGATGCTTCCGAATGACAGTTTTTTAGCGAATTTGTCAAATACATGTAGATCTAGGCTTAAATAAAGTAATACTCCAAAGGTCAAAATTGTTTGGACCATAATGAAGGTCTTGTTACACGGAATACACTTGTCAAATATGGAAACTGTATTTAATACTAAGTGTTCATAAATTGTGGCCAAGGTTTAAGTTTTTAAAAGGAGGGGTAAACTTTAAGGTCAAGGTCAAAAATATTTACCCACTGAAAGGTCTTGTCACAATGAATACACAAGTGAAGTATGAAAACCATTGCTTCAATTGTCGAAAATTTTCTGTCCAAGGTTAAAGTATGTTTTTTAAAGAAGGTCACACTTCAATGTCAAGGTCAAGAGGTCAAATTTGGTGGCACCCAAAGAAAGGTATTGTGACAAGAAATGCATAGACATGTATGTGAAACATGAAAGCCACGACCCCACCCACTAAAAGTTATGGTCAAGAAATGATTTCTATCAGGAAATCCATTTTATGATATCAGAAATTAATATTGATTTTCTGATATCAGAAAATTGAATTCTTGCTATCAAAAAATAATTTCCTGATATCAAAAAATTGAGTTTTTGAAATCAGAAAATCATGTTCCGATATCAAAAAATGCGTTCGAATTTTTGATATCCAAAAATCGAATATGAATGACATATTTAGATTTTTCTTTAATAAAATGCCCCATTATTTTTCATACTGAACAGCAATTCCGCTGCTGCTTAGTGATTAGTTTACTTCAACTACATGATTGTTTCAGTCTAACCGAAATATTTGTGTGTTTTAGCATATTGTATAGATAATTCAGAAATATGAATGAATATACAGAAATTAATAAATGCAGTTACAATGCTGATAAGTTACAAAACTATCGATATTCCAAATAAGTCTTGTAGCCTCCCTCAGTTGTTAATATAATAAGGAAAGGATTCCTAAGAAAATCCAATAAATTATATCTAGTAATTAATTTTAATTGAAATACTCAATGCTCTCAGTGAGTATATTGTTTTTATTATTTTTTTAAATAAAACCAATACTTGTAACTCTCATTCTACAAATTCATTAGAAAGTAGTACATAATCCAAATACATCGGAAGACCTTATATGAAACAATCTTGGCCGGGGAGAATTTAT
>NW_026941427.1:0-13286 GCF_032062105.1 Saccostrea cuccullata
ACTTAAGGAAAATTTCACTTGAATACTGTGTATATGTTTGACTGATTCGGCGTATGATACATCATGTTTGATGTTACACTGCAGAGTTCTGCACTACAAGTTCTGTTTCACATTACCTTGATAACATTTTTTTTCTTTTTTTAAAAATTATGCCAAAACTGTAGATTTTGAAGACATGTTTGCCGAAGATACATGAGAATACTTTGAACAGTTATACCATACCCTTAATTTTACATATCAAAATATTGATCTGTAAATAAATGAAAGGGGGGGAATAAATTTTATTGCCTTGAATTCAAAATTACTTTGATGAAACACATTTTTAACCGACTAAAGAAATTTTAGTCGAAAGTGGTATGATCGAACGATAGTCGAGTACTCAAATATTCGTTGACATCCCTAGTCTAAATGTATCTTTTTGAATGTTAAGCATTAAAAATTTTTTCACAAATGAAACACACCCTTTAAGTCCGGTTTAATGGTGGCTTATAGGTCCTTAATGGTGGTTTAATGGTTGTCTTTAAGCACCATTAAGTCACCTTTAACCCTTTTAAGTAACATTTACTCCCCCATTAAGTTACCATTAAGCCAACTCAAAGTCCTTAATGGGTGCTTAAATGTAGCTTAATGGTTTTACAGGTCCTTAATGGTAATTTTAGACCACCATTAAGTCACCATTAAGCTACCATTAAGCTAGTTACAGGTGCTTAATGTCCAAACTCCATTAAGCCACCATTAAGTCACATTCGCAGTCGATAATATTGTTTATATGGGTGAAAAATTATTTTTAAAGTGATTTGTTATCAATATTATAAATGCAGAGTTCGCACATATCTTGATTTGGTAAAAATAATGAAAAAGAACGAAATTGAAAATTAAAAAAAAAAAAAAAAAAAGCCTCAGTCGGGGCGCGATCCCATGACCTTAAGATTTTAATCCAAACGCCTTTTTTTTTTTTTTTTTTATTGAAAATTTTCGCTTCGAGTGCAGTGAACAGGTGACCCGACTTACTGAGCTATCACCGCTACACAAATCCAAACGCATTATCCATTAGGCTATCGCCGCTCCTTACAATATGAGGAAAATATTAAATATTTAACCTTGTTTTTTTCAAATTTGTTTGGACTTGTAAAGGATTTACTATATTTTGTTGAACATTTCCTAAAGTCTTGAATTGATTTATTAATCAAAATATAAACAATTTTATTTGTGGATCTTTTTGAAAGGCTTATAACACATTAATATTTCTACACTGACTGAGTTCGGCTTTTAGATTGATGTAATGTGATTGGGTTCTTCGCTCTGTTATTCGAAAAATTTCGAAATGTAAGCATTAAATCATGATTGAAAATAAATTAATTATACATAAAACACAAAAATCTATCATTGAAAAAGAAAGAAAAAAAAACAGATTTACTTTTTTTTTAATATACTGCGGATATTAACGGTTTCTGTGTCAACAATTAAGTGACAATCCTCGCGTAAGCGTTACCTGGTTAATTACGTTTACAAAAACTTTTTTTATAATATCATATTCAGTTTCAATTCTTTTTGTTGGGGTTTGGGTATCAAAATAATTGACTTTTTACGATGAATCATAAGTTTTAATTTGTTATATGCTTGCGTTAAATTTAAATTTTGTAAAAATAATTGATCATTAAAATTTGTCAGTGTACGTTGTGTATGTATAGTTTCCTGTTAATTAACCGGGGACGGGGGGACCCTAATTAAGGTCTGACCAGTCGGTTTATTGTACACTGATCATCTGTTAATCTTACCCCGTTTCTAAGTGTATACATCTGGTCGGATGTCATGTTTATTCTGATCGGCCGTTCCTCTGAAAATTGATTTTGAAATAACAATCATTGAAGACCGACTAGATTTTGACAGATACTTACCGCTGCATTATTAAAAAAAAAAAAAAAAAATTAATTTGAATTTTTCATGATGTAAAAGCCATTAAAAAGTCAATCTTTGAAAACTAAACATTTGTACATCAGTAGCCCCCCCCCCAAAAAAAAGGACAGATTATTTTTTCATGAGATTTAAGTTAATTCCTGTGAATTCTGTAGCGGAATGTTTCTTTTTAAAACTAAATAAAAAATACCATTTTGTTTTTAAAAAAGTAATATATATTTTGTGTTCATGAATATAGATAATTTTAAGAACAAATTGATTTTTAGTATTGTAAATTTAAGATATTTCACAAGGACTTGTTCACGGTGTGTAAGAATTATAATTTATTTTTAAAAATCATATACACTAAAAATAAAAACAACGCATGTAATAATGATTTATTTAAAAAAATTAATATACGGTTCTGATACAGGATGTCTTGTTTCATTATCACTGTAAATGATTTTTTTTTAAAAACTAGACACCTCGAGCAAGCCCCTGTGCCTATTAGCTAACTTTGTTCCCAGTGATCAAGTTTATGCATGTTGACAAAAAACTCGTAGAAATTATGATCGAGACAAAATTATGAGTTGGAATAGATTTTGCGTAAATGATATTAAAATAACTAAAAGTTAGTTCAAAGATTCATAAAGTGCGTAAAAGTTTAATGAGGGGTTTACCATTAAGTCACCATTAAGCTCAGCTTAATGGTGGCTTAATGGTAGCTTAATGAAGTTTGGACATTAAGCACCTGTAAGTTGCACCTTAATGGTGGCTTTGGAATTAACTTCTTTAAGGAGGCTCATTACACCACTTTTTGATGACGTACTACACAAAAAAATAAACCTCCATTGTGTCGACCGGTTTCCTCTGGGGACGTTTACAGGTACCTCTATAATATGACCCTGACCTTTAAAACGCTTTAAAAATAGATGAAACATGCGGTGTCATAAACAGTGAAAACAAAGTAACGGATTCATTATGCATACGCCAAGAAGAATTGCTTTTAAGCAGAAACAAAAGAAAACAACAGTCAAATCTTCGCCAAACAAGTAATGCCAATTTCATAGCGATGATGCAGTGAGTTCTATCAATCAATGACATGTTTGTATGGAGGGAAAATTTGAGTTAAAATCTACAACCTTGTTGAAATTAAAATTTTATTAATTGCACTGTTTACTGTGTTGGTGTTATTATATATATTTGCTTTATTGATTTAAGGATACTCTGGCAATTTAAAGCTTTGTTCGAAAATTTAGATGTAATGTCAAACGTTCCTTAGTGTTTTGAGTCTTGGGTAATTAGGAAAGGTAACTCTTGAAAGTGGACTTTTTATACCCAATATTTTTTAAATTGGATTTTTTATTTCGTTTATACATTCTTCATTCAATTTGACACATGTAATTCATTGAAATACATTCCTTGTCTCTTCAGAACTCATTTTCTTGATGTTTTATGCATAGATTAAAAAGATAATGACATTAATTGTTTTTTAGGATAAAATCATTTTTTCTAATAAAATTATTATTAGGTATTATGATGTATTTTCACTGTGTGTACTTGTCTTAAAAAATTTGCCCATCATTTGACACTGAAAGTTCTGAAATTCTGTGGAGATGAAAAGGAGAGTATAGTTGCCTCATGCAGTACTGCGGATAGAGGTATGTCTTGAACACGCTCTAGTACCTTACTTCTAATAACCAAATACAAAACATATAAAGAAAGAAAGGTTTCATAAAGAAGAAAACCACGTGGGAGGAAATTGCCACAGGCATGAAAAATGAAGGATACTCCTATGATCATGAGCAAGTCTCAGAGAGATGGAAGACTTTGCAGAGAGGATACAAAGCAGTCAAAGACAATTAGAAGAAAAGTGGATCTGAATACGAGTCTGAATTGGATGAAATATATTCCAAAGATCCTGCCATTACTCCAGAAGTAACAATCTCTACGATTGACTCCAAAACTTCTGCAGAAGTTCCCAATGATTCAGAGGGTGGCGACGATGGGAGTTTAAGGTCGTCTACACCCACACCATCAGGTTCAGGTACTAATCCAAAGAAAAGAAAGCGTACATCTACTTCAACAGATGTCATTGATGTAATGAAAAAGTTTATTGAAAATCAGGGAAAAAGAAGGAAGGAGAGTGAGCGTAAAGAAAAAAATGCATCATGAAAATATGGATTTGATGAAAAACTCATAGAGACAATGGGAGCACATCATGATCACCAGTGAGTGTTGTGTTCCTTGTACCTTGAAAATTAAAATATGCTTATAGGCTGAAAATTTTTATTACATGTATTTACTTGTATTTTTTGTGTAAGTCCTTAGAGAATTGAATGATCTCATTTAAATTCGTTTATATAAATTTCCATCCGTGACCTTATATCTAATTTGTAAATCTGACACTTAAGATATACAATGTTGTTGGTTTTTTTAGTGCTTTATAGATATTTTCAGAATGTTCGACTCCACATTTTGGAGGATAGCGAGAGCAGATCTATATCGAGCAAAGTTTCCTCCACTAGGAAGACTCTTAAATATTCCGCCCCTTCCCTCCTAGATGGAGAACTTGTGACAGTGAGCACATTCAAAGCTGAACACTGGCTGAAGTTGAAAAGAGAAAAATACCTCAAAGTAACTAGATATCATTGAGATGGTGGCCATCTCAAAGGACCCCGCTTTCAACAATGAACATGAAAATGTAAGGTAATTTAAAAGGGTTTATTTTGAATTTGTGTAATTCAGTAAAAGTCATTCAGTACGACTTCACGGATATTGCGAATTTACAGATATATATCGAAGTTATCTTGTATCCCCAGTTATATAAATTTACTGGAGTTAAAGGGAAACCAGAAGTCTCTGTCGAGACTGTAGTACTGGTCTGTACTTATAATAAAGAAGGAGAAAAGTAGCAGTAAAGACTTAAAACTTTATAAAAGCAATAAATAGAATAATGATCCTTGATTAAGTCTCTTTTTGAGGCAAGATTGCAATAAGACTACAACTGTGGGAGTAGCTTTTCATAAAAATTTTTCAGAATTTTCAATTTAAATTACTATGGCAACATAAATCATCAAAATCAAAAACACACAACTGATGATTATGTATCTCAGTGTAGTCTGCTTGTGTGCCAAGTTATATCAAAATCAGACCAAAACTGTAGGAGGAGTAGTATTTTGAATGTATTTCAAAAAATTTCTATTTTTAGTAACCACGGCAACACTTATCGAAATCAAAAACCGATAAACAGAATTATGTATCTTAGTGTAGTCTACTTGTGTGCCAAGTTATTACCGTCTTCCTTGGAAGACGGTATTGTATAGTTGAAGTTTTTTACAGTCTTCGGACTATGCACTTCTTCTCTTTTGTGATTGGTAGAAAATGCATGACGAGAAAATTTTCAATTATTTCATTGGTTGAAATGCTGTTCAACTTTCTGATGATCTAATTTTCGTACGACTTAACAATTTTGCAAGATTTTCAATCTTAAAAAAATGACAAAACGAACAACAAAATCAGCAGTAATTAATTCCTAATAACATGATAATTATATAGCAATAAATAAAAAGATCTCTTTAATTTCATTATAAATAAAATTTAATTTTTATTGCTTGCAGGCTTTACAATTTGTTATTATTCTTTTCCCCTTTTTTGTTTGAAGAAGGGAATGGAATCAGCCGAGGTTTGCCGAAAGCTCTCGGCCAGTCAAAGTTTACGGTGATGACCGAGCGACAACCGTGGTAGGGCTATTATGCCAATAAAAAGCTAATGTAGAAATACAAAATCAAGAAATTCAAAAAAATTATACGGCCTGATAGGTGTTGATCAGTTTACTGTTTAAGATTGTTGCTAAAGACGGTAAGCTTTTTTAAAAAAGCTCTACTTGTATTGAAATCAAACTTAAACTGTAGGAGAAGTAGCATTTTGATTTTCACAAAAATTTCTATTTTTAGTAACCACGGCAACACCGTTCATCGAATCAAAAACCGATACACAGAATTATGTATCTTATTGTAGTCTACTTGTGTGCCAAGTTACATTGAAATCAGACTTAAACTGTAGGAGAAGTAGCATTTTGAATGATTTTCACAAAAATTTTTATTTTTAGTGACCACGGCAACATCGTTCATCGAAATGAAAAACCGAAACACAGAATTATGTATCCTAGTGTAGTCTACTTGTGTGCCAAGTTATATTGAAATCAAACCAAAACTGTAGGAGGAGTAGTGTTTTGAAAAATTGTTTACAGACGGACAGACAGACAGAGAGACAGACGGACGAACGCATTACTATCGCATAAGCTCTTCTGGTCTCTGACCAGTAGAGCTAAAAATTATGCACCAAACAGAGGTTTTAAAGAGAGAGGCTAATTCTGACAATGACCTAGAAACTTCGACAAAGGCCACTGCACATCCATTGACCAGTGGAACTATGAGTGAAGTAATAGCCAGATTGGGCCAAGGAGAGAGAAGATATGCTCCGGACAATGATTTTTCATAAAATTCTGCTATGACCTTGACCTTTGACCTTGAAACATGGATCAATGTAACTGCACACCGCTTACCAAAGGCACTCTGTGGGTGAAGTATGAGCCAGATTGGGCCAAGGAGAGAGAACATATGCTCCGGACAAGGATTTTCATAAAATTCTGCTTTGACCTAGAAATATGGTTCAAGGTCACTGCACACCGGTTACCCAAAGGCACTCTGTGGGTGAAGTATGAACCAGATTGGGCTATGGAGAGAGAAGATATGCTCCAGACAAGGATTTTTCATAAAATTCTGCTATGACCTTGACCTTTGACCTAGAAACATGGTTCAAGGTCACTGCATATCGGTTACCCAAAGGCACTCTGTGGGTGAAGTATGAGCCAGATTGGGCCAAGGAGAGATAGATATCCTCCAGACAAGGCTTTTTTCATAAAATTCTGCTATGACCTTGACCTTTGACCTAGAAACATGGTTCAAGGTCATTGCTCACCGGTTACCCAAAGGCACTCTGTGGGTAAAGTATGAGCCAGATTGGGCCAAGGAGAGAGAAGATATGCTCCGGACAAGAGATCTCTGACGGACGGACAGACTGACCACTATAGGGCGCCCGCCAAGCGGGGCCTTAATAAAGGCGCAAGTCTCCAGTAAATATGGAGTTGAAATCAAAAATGAATCAATTGCAAGAATTCTTTTTTAACCTTTTTTTAAATAAAATGTTTTTCATGTTTTGAATAGCGATGAAGAAATAGGTTCGCGAATGTGTGTCTGTCTTCTAGGGTTTGTATACATGTATTAGGGCGTGTATATGTAGATAGATATTAAACATTTTACTTGCAATTTAATTTAAATGGGGTACGAGCTGGTTAAAACATAATTTGATTTTGACATCAAATTTATATTTCTTTCTTTCATAAACTTATTAGTTAAACACCATTTTCATATAACTGAGTTAAGTTTTGAGAAGTATACATGTACAGTGGAACCTCATTTATCCGGACGCTTTGGTTCCCAGTCAATTTGTCCGGATATGTGAAGCGTCCGGATACCTGAATTACCAGTTAAACAAGACAAAATTACATTTACAAATTTCGTTCCGATGAAAAGTCGTCCGGATACTGAAGCATCCGGATATCTGGGGTCCAGATATCTGAAGGTCCACTGTATTATTTAATATCTATTTGAATTCATAACGAAAAGGGGGACGTGGAGACTTGGTCCTTCAGATGAGACGGTATAAACCGAGGTCCCGTGTCGCAGTAGTAGCTGGCATGGCACGAAAAAGATCCCTCGCTGCTCAATGGCCCTGAATGCTTAATGTGCAACATACAACATTTGCAACATAAAGGCAGCAAATGAATTCAGAGGCCAGAGGGCGTATAATTCTACGGAAGCCGTCAGGAACATTTATGGTGAATAAATTAACTAATATGATCTGAAATTGTTTTAGTTCTTCAAAAAAACAAAAACAACAACAACAAAAAATAAATAATAAATAAAAACAATAAAATCGATGCAGTTTTTGTAAAGAATTTTGGATATAACGAGAGGCCCACGGGCCTTATAGGTCACCTGAGTATCGTGTAACAAATTTCAAACAATTAAAATTGGCCATGAAATTCACAATTCACAATTTTGGAAGAGGCACCATTGCTTATCATAATTATAAACCAAGCATGCTTACTCTATTTACTTAATACCCAGAGGTAGATAAGAGTAACAAAGAGAAAATGCACCTCCACTTTATAACCAGTTGTGCACCTCACTCCAAGGAAACCACTGGCCCTGGGGCCACATATTTCAAAATTTTGCAAATTTTATCATAAAATGGTTGATTAATACTATAGAGCAGATTTCAAATCATTAATTTATTTTCAGAATATGTACCCCCCCCCCCCAACCGAGGGGGCATAAAAAATAACGATTTTGCTAGATGCACCTTTCTTCATCATAAATGTATATATACATGTATATATATATATATATATATATATACTTGGATCAGTGGCATAAAACCCAGGAGCAATGGAAAAGATTTTCAAAGAATTAATGCATTTTCACTATATAATCAATAAAGCCCTGCCCTAATACCAGAACCCATGACCCTGGGGCCATAAACTTCTCAATTTTGGAAGAAGCACTCTAGCTCATCATAACTATGTACTTAGTTGATTTATTTAATACCCAGAAGCAGAGAAGAAGGTTTTTTAAAAGAATAAATGCATTTTCACTATATAATCAATAGAGCCCCGCCCTAACACCAGAACCCCTGACCCTGGGACCATAAAATTCACAATTTAGGAAGTACCACTCTTGCTCATCATAACTATGTACTTAGTTGATTTATTTAATACCCAGAAGCAGAGAAGAAGATTTTCAAAGAATAAATGCATTTTCACTATATGATCGATAGAGCCCCGCCCTAACACAAGAACCCCTGACCCTGGGGCCATAAAATTCAGAATTTTGGAAGAAGCACTCTTTCTCATCATAACTTTGTGCTTAGTTAGTTTATTTAATACCCAGGAGCAGAGAAGAAGACCTTCAAAGAATTAATGCATTTTCACTATATAATCAATAGAGCCCCGCCCTAACACCAGAACCCCTGACCCTGGAGCTATAAAATTCACAATTTTGGAAGTACCACCCTCGTTCATCATAACTATGTACTTAGTTGATTTATTTAATACCCAGAAGCAGAGAAGAAGATTTTCACAGAATAAATGCATTTTCACTTTATGATCAATAGAGCCCCGCCCTAACACAAGAACCCCTGACCCTGGGGCCATAAAATTCAAAATTTTGGAAGAAGCACTCTTTCTCATCATAACTTTGTGCTTAGTTAGTTTATTTAATACCCAGGAGCAGAGAGGAAGATTTTCAAATAATTAATGCATTTTCACAATATAAGCAATAGAGCCCCACCCTAACACCAGAACCCCTGACCCTGGGGCCATAAAATTCAGAATTTTGGAAGAAGCACCCTTGCTCATCATAACTATGTACTCAATTATTTTATTTAATACCCAGAAGCAGAGAAGAAGATTTTCAAACAAATAATGCATTTTCATTATTTAATCTATATAGCCCCACCCTAGCACAAGAACCTCTGACCCTGGGGCCATAAATTTCACAATTTTGGTAGAGGACTCTATGCTTATTACATTCATGCCAACAGTTTGCCTGCTTGATGTCCAGGAGTAAAGAAGAAGACTTTTAAAGATTGCAGTAATTTTGGTGGATTTGGCCCTACCCCTCAGGCCCCAGGGGGGCCGGGACCATAAAATTCACAATTTTTTTCCCCTTTACCCATAGATGCTGTATACCAAATTTGGTTGAAATTGGTTTAGTGGTTTCAGAGAAGAAGCTGAAAATGTTAACACATGACGGACGACGCACGACAACGGATTAAAACGGATAGCAATAGGTCACCTGAGTTACTCAGGTGACCTAAAAAGAATAACCATTGCAAAATGCACATTCAAAAAATAAATTATTACACAGAAAATGAGACATGTTTCATTATCAAGAGACTTGAATTTAAATTTGTTTTAATAAAAAAATAACGAGAATGTTTTTCATCTTCTAGATGATGAAACGATGATTATATATCAGGGCAGCTTAAAAGATTGTTTTAGCAATTAATTAATCTTGCATTTTTCGAAGATTTTGATAGTCACACATGAAAATACTTGTAGATGGCTGAGGAAAAGGAGGTGAAAGAGGAGGAATTTGAAGGCGAAATCGAATCTGTTTCCTTTGAAAGGTAAATATATAGATTGAAAAGGTAACTGAAAACATCATCATATTAATCTTAAAAATATTATTACTTCTCAAATTCAAGATTTCTTGCGAATTTAGAGGAAAGTCTATAATAACAAAATACTATTTACAGTGATTTCATCAAGCAGAATTGTTGGTACGCTGTACTTTTTCAAGATGAGACAATTTTTAAATGCGCACATTCGGGTTTTGGAGCTAAATAATGATTTGAATAAGATCATTTATAAAAATTTCAATAACACTTAACCTTTATCCAGTTATTAACTAAAAAGTTGGAACTATCACGATAACTATTGAAAGGAATCAAAAACAAAGCATTTTATTTACATTGATCAAGAAAAATATCATATTTACCACAATATAAATTAATTTTACTTGTAACACGTCATTTGATTGGATGAAAGATTTTATCCAACTTGCCTACGTAACAATGAGTTACGTCAAAAAACGTATTACTCCGCTTGACGTTACTTTTAAAATTTAATTAATAGGAAGCCTTTTATTGTGGAGGAAAAATTGTTTCATTGTCGCACTGAAATTAAATTATAAGAAATGAAGCTTATTTCAACTTATATTATACGATATAACAAAGCTTCGCGGTTTATAAAGCGTAAACTGCCCCAAGTTATGTTACATCGTATCAAGCTTCATTCCTTGAATAACATACAAAGGTTTTGTTTACTTGTCTTCAAATTATAATATTACCGTATATGTTACGTGGAAAAATCAAATTTAACTAGAATATCCACAACAAATAATGTCTATGAAATTAAATTTTGAAAAAATTGCAGCAATCTTATCGAAGTTGATGGGGACTTAATACCCCGAACAGAGAACCAGAGAAAACAAATATTCCCTGAAGATAATTTCCAGGAGGAAACAGTTGTTGTTAAAGGAAGAAAAAGAAAAGGAGAAATCCTAACACTGCAAGAATATATTCAAGATTGAATCTTTAAATAATATTCGTTCCATATCTCTTCTGGGAAAAAAAGAAACGTAGAAAATTATTTGTTAAGTTTTTTTTTTTTTTTTTTTGTATTTCAGCTCCATCGTCAAGAAAATTAAGACTGAATGAATACGTGTTTTCCTTCTTTGATATATGGATTATCTGACATTTATGTTTTTACTGCACATATGTTAAATATATGTTAATTAAAATATTTTTGATTATTAAAAAAATGAGATTTTTACCGGCAAATCGGAATAATTCAGTTAAAATTGTTAGATTGATATAGGGCTAACGTTTTTGAAATACACGAATTCCTAATTTAGCACACGTTACAATTTTGGAAATTAGAGAACTCCCTAAAACAAATACAAGTATCCGTAAGGAGATGCAAGTTGTTATAGACGGTCGTTCTGCCGTCTTGACTTTTTGGGGAGAGAGGGCAGAACAATCCTCCATAACTTTAGGGGCAAAATACAACATCTGCAACATAAAGGCAGCAAATGAATTCAGGGACCAAAGGGCATATAATTTTACATTCAAAAATTAAATCATTACACAGAAAACATATTTCGTGTTTTCCTTCTTTGATATATGGATTATACGACATTTATATTTTTACTGCACATATGTTTAATATATGTTAAATATTTCAATTATTAAAAAATGAGTTGTTAACCGGCAAAACGAAATAATTCAGTTTAACTTATGTTTGATTTATATAAGGAAACCTTTTTTGAAATACACGAATTCCTAATTTAGCACACGTTACAATTTTGCAGATTAGAGAACTCCCTAAAACAAATACAAGTATCCGTAAGGAGTTGCAAGTTGTTACGTAGGGTCGTTCTGCTGTCTTGACCCTTTGGGAAGAAAGGGCAGAACAATCCTCCATAACTTTAGGGGCAACATACAACATTTGCAACATCAAGGCAGCAAATGAATTCAAAGGCCAAAGGGCGTATAATTCTACATTCAAAAATTAAATTATTACACAGAAAACGAGACATGTATCATAATCAAGAAGTTAAAACAACTTTATTTGTTGGCGACTTAATAACCCTAAAAGAGATCCAGAGAAAAAATATTCCCTGAAAATAATTTCCAGGAAGGAACTGTTGTCAAAGGAAGGAAAAGAAAAGGAGAAATCCTAACACTGTAAGAATATATTCAAGCTTAAATCTTTAAATATATCCCTTGTGAAAAAAAAAAGAAACGTTCAAAATTATTTGTTGAACTTGGATTTAATTCTACAAGAGGTAATCCTACTTATACTCATACTTCTCTTTCTAAGGAAGAAATTCTTCAAAATCACCTGTCAGTTTTGAATACTTTTAATATTCCACAGAACCAAAATGAATTTGAACTACCTTATATATATTGGATTCCGAAACTTCATAAGAATCCTTACAAACAAAGATACATTGCAGGTTCCAGTAAATGTTCAACCAAGCCTCTTTCGTTACTTCTCACTAAAATATTGACAGTAATGAAAGAAAAACTTCAAGAGAACTGTACAACTATATATTCAAGAAGTGGTGTAAATCAGATGTGGATACTTAAAAATTCTAAAGAACTTTTGGACAATTTGAAATCACAAGACTTTACAACCAGAAGTCTCTGTCGAGACTGTAGCTCTACTGGTTTGTATTTATAACAAAGGATGAGAAAAAAAGTCATTGACATCAGACCAAAACTGCAGGATGAGTAGCTTTTTAAAGGAATTTCACAGAAAATTCTATTTTTAGTAACCATGGCAACACCGTTCATCGAAAACAAAAACCAATGCTCAGTTTATGTATCGTAGTGTAGTCTACTCGTGTACCAAGTAATATTGAAATCAGACCAAAACTGTAGGAGGAGTAGCGTTTTAAAGGAATTTCACAGAAAATTCTATTTTTAGTAACCATGGCAACACCGTTCATCGAAATAAAAAACCGATGCACTATTTTATGTATCTTAGTGTAGTCTACTTGTGTGCCATTTTATATTGAAATCAGACCAAAACTGTAGGAGGTGTAGCATTTTTGTAGCATTTTTAAAGTTTTTCACAGAAATTTCTATTTTTAGTAACCATGACAACACCGTTCATCGAAATCAAAAACCGATGCACTATTTTATGTATCTTAGTGTAGTCTACTTGTGTGCCAAGTTATCTTGAAATCAGACCA
>NW_026941428.1:0-13379 GCF_032062105.1 Saccostrea cuccullata
AATTTCTTCCTTTGATAACCTTCTACGCTCAAATACTTTGTTTCTTTGATTTAGATGACACCTGTAACTCAACTGAACAACTAATCGCAGAGTCAACTTCGAAATTCATTACATCTCCGGGGTTCCCATCTGCACATTCAAGGTACATACATTTTAAAAACAAAATTAAAAAAAGAAAAAAAAATGATTAAAGCCCTACATGTATCTAAATACTAAATTGTGTTTTTATTTTCAGATCAATGCAATGCTCCTGGATTGTGGTTTCTGATTTAAAGGGGAACTTTCGTTTAATTTTTGAGTTCCGCTCTCAATATTTTAAAAAAAGCTACTTTGGCTACTGCTTTGATTTCGTAAAGATAGATAGTGTGGGCGGTCAGTATCATTAAGTTTTCATGTTCAATGTTATATCGTTTGATGTTATATATATATATATATATATATATATATATATATATATATATATATATATATATATATATATATATATATATATATATAAAAGCACAAATTACAACAACTCTTAAACTAATATAACTGCCCTAAGTGAAGGATATAGTTGAAGGTATTTATATATATATATATATATATATATATATATATATATATATATATATATATATATATATATATATATATATATATATATATATATATATATCACTTCCATTCTCAATGACCGTGTAGTGTAGGGCAGCGTTGTGAGAATTCCATCGGCATCGAAAGCAAGTTTTTTAACTTGCCTAGATAGCCGAGTGGTCTAACGCGCTGTTCTCGTACTGCTAAGAGACAGATTCCGTAGGTCGAGAGTTCAACCCCGGAATAAAGTGGAAGTGAGTATCCATGTAAAAGTGAATTTCTCTGTGCTTTCTATATTAATATTCCTTCACTTAGGGCAGTTATATTAGTTTAAGAGTTGTTGTAATTTGTGCTTTATATATATATATATATATATATATATATATATATATATATATATATATATATATATATATATATATATAAAGCACTAAAAAACCAACAACACTGTATAATTATCCTAAATGTCGGATCTACCAAGTAGATACAAGATCACGGATGGAAATTTATATAAAGCACTAAAATGACCAACGACACGAACAATAAAAATTGACAAATTTTCGGGACGCCCTGTCCGTACCTCAGGACAAAGAAAAAAGTTAAAACGTCATAAGAACAAAGGAAAAAGAAAAACAAAAACAATTAGCACTACTACTTAACTACTAATCACTATTTATTTACAAACTTAGTTACAAGTTGAATTGGAAATTTTTAAGAACAGTATAAGTAAAGAAAGAAATCCGGACTGCTACGTCCGGTCTATCGGGTATGCTCGGGTGAAGTGCAATTTACATAATTGAACGAATCAATTATGCTAATTAAATTACGACAATCAGTAAATCGTACATTGTTTCATTCTCTCAATATGGCCTAACTATACTTGATAAAGAATAATCAAAGAAAAATAATACAGCAGAGATATTTTAAAATATGAATCATGATCTATTATAAATTTTGAAATATTATAGGACTTTTAAGAAATTTTTAAGAACACTATAATTAAAGAAATAGATTCGGACCGCTATGAAATACGTCCGGTCTATCGGGTATACTCGGGTGAAGTGCGACTTACATAATTGAACGAATTAATTATGCTAATTAATTACGACAATCAGTAAATCGTACATTGTTTCATTCTCTCAATATGGCGTAACTGTACTTGATAAAGAAGAATCAAAGACAAATGATACAGCAGGGATATTTTAAATTATGAATTATGATCTATTATAAATTTCTAAATATTTTAGGACTTATTATCGGGAAAAAATAATTAACAAAGGCGTAAACAATTCATAGTTATGTGGGTTGTTCGAGAGTTGGTGACGCAAATAAACTGTAGAGTTAACACAAAATTGAGAGAATAATCCTGTTTAGTATCTTCAGGAATTGGGTCTAGTTTACGTTCATTCTGGTGAAGTCGTTCAGTTTGTTAATGCCAGTAGGGCTGAATGACTTCAGTCTGTGCATCCAGAACTTTTCCTTGCTTTTTCTCTGAGCGTCTGTCCATCTTGGGTTATGGTCACTCACCACTACTGTCATGTCTTCCCATTTGTGACCCTCAAGGTTGAAATGTTCCCCAACAGGTTCATTGAGTTTTTTGGTCCTAATGGTCGAACGGTGGTTATTGACTCTCCTGCAGAGATCTCCTGTTTCACCAATATACTGTTTGGAGCAAACTTTGCATCTGATGAGATAAATGCAGTTGTCAGTATGACAGGACAAATTCCCTAGTATTTTGTAGCTGCTGCCTGTAACAGGGCTGTTAAAACTGTCCATGTCAGTGCTGTGCTTACAAAGAAGACATCTTCTGTCAAAGCAAGTTTTAAAGCCCCCGTTAGGTAATGGGTTGTCCAGTCTGGTTTACTACCCTGTCCTTTAGGTTCCTTGAGCGTCTGTATGCAGCCAATGGGGGTTCCTTAAAGACCTCTGCCATTCGTTTGTTTGAATGGAGAATTTGTAGGTTCTTTTGAAGGATACCGCTAAGGTTCTTAAGGATGGGATGGTATGTGGTTACCAGAGGGACCCTGCCGCTATTTTCTTTCTCCTTGTAGCGTAATAGGTTTTGCCTGTCATCGCAGCACAGTTAAGGTTACAAAAAGGAGGCGGAGCCTAATTTGTACGGGAAAACTTGACTATGACATCATACACAATATACGTCATACAACATTTCTTTAAAATACCACAAAATGAGTTTATCTGCGAATTTAACAAGTAAGAAATAACAAACTACATAAAAACGTACTACAGCGTGTTGTTTTGTCGTTAGTTAAATCCCACATAACAAGTTATAAACAAGTCACTGATCGCAATACACTTGTCAATATGACGTCATTTCTTACAACGTGACGTAGTTTGTATGCAGTGAGAGACAAATCAAGTGATATTTTCTCAAAAATTATATTTTCTCTAATTAAATAAAATATTATTTACAGATATTCTATGGGCCAATAACTTGAATTTAATGTCTTTTTCACTACTTTATTAATATATTTTCTGTACATTACGTATTTAGTTGACACTGCCGTATATTTGTATGCAAGTACATCGGAGGGTAATGTTGGGGGTCTTAATAAATCGATCTAGTGCAAGGGCATACACTCTATGGATCAAAGTAAGCTTTTACATTTCAACTATAGAACTATTAAGGTATCTGAAAAGTGCTGCGATCCTGATGAAATCTTAAAAACAATTTAATTATATCAATATTTCATGCCGCTGACCAGCAAAAAATATAGAATTCGGTCATACAAGTATAATTTTAACAATGAGATTACAGAATTTAGACAGGATCGCAGCACTTTTTAGAAACTACAATGCGTGTTGAAAATATTTGTATGCTAAACTTGGTATTTCAACTTGGTTATGCCCTTGCTCTAGTGATATTTATATGTAACATCAATACTTCAAGTCAATGTGCTAAAATCGCGTGACTGCCGCATCACGTGACTAGTCTAAATATAAAATATAATCGTCCTCGATATGTAGTTATTAATCATAATAACAATTATCCGATATGAATTATGTATTAAAAATAATCGCCATCCCGATTACGAATACCTTTTCAAATGCAAAATTTAGTCGATATTTCCATTGCGCACCTTAACTGTACTGCGATGTCCCGCCATCTCATCAATAGCTGTTTGTACGGTGCGGGCATTGTAGCCTCATTTGCATAAGTGGGACTTGAGAAGACCACTTTGCTCCTGATATAAGGCAGGGGACGAACAGATTTCTGGTGGCTAGACCCTTAGGCACCCCCTTAAAAGTGTGTGGGGGGTGACAGCTAGTGGGCATAAGATATAGGTGGGAGTCTGTGGGTTTGGTGTGGAGACTGAATTCGATTTCACCATCAATCAGGGTAGATGTAGTATCTAGGAATACGTCTTTCGATTTAGATTCGTCTACTGTAAATTTGATTGACTGATGAAAGGTGTTGGCAAACGTAATGAATGCCTCGAGGCTCTCGCGAGTTTCCACCCACTTCATCTCTATATCGTCAATGAAACGCAACCAGCTATCGGGCCTAAATTGTGCTTGAAGTAACAAGTTGCGTTCCAGTCTGCCCATGAAGACATTGGCATAAGACGGTGCCATTTTCGTACCCATAGCAGTGCCATTAACTTGCAGGTAATGTTCTCCATTAAACATGAAGTTGTTGAACTTGAGAACATGTTCAAGGAGCTTAGCAAGGGACTCGGTAGAAGGAACTTGTATGGATCTACTATCCCAGACTTCTCTACAGGCGTCGATACCCTCATCGTGCGGAATATTTGTGTACAAAGATGTGACGTCCATAGTCACGAGGAGAGTATGATCTGGGAGGCCAGTAGAGGGCGTCTTGTTAATGTAGTCCGTAGTGTCCTTAAGATAGGATGGCAAACTTTCTACGTGTGGACGGAGATGTAAATCAATGAATTCAGAAATTTTCTCCGTGGGGTGTCCTATTGCGCTGACTATGGGTGGACCTGGCATGCCTTCTTTTTGTATTTTAGGAAGCAGATAGAATTGTCCTGTTCTACAGTCAATAGGATTTAAGGTCTCATAGACGTTGATACCAATCTCATTTTTCTCAAACATATCGTCAAGAGTTTTGGTAATGGTGGTGGAGAATTCTTTAGTAGGGTCAGAGTCCAGTTTCTTATAGAAACGTTCGTCTGAGAGTTGTCTTTGGGCCTCCGCCATGTAAGTCTCTGTATCCATTACTACAACTGTAGAGCCTTTGTCTGCTTTCTTAATTACAATGTCATCCCGATTTTTAAATGATTGTAAGGCAGATCTCTCCTCCTTACTCAAATTGTCGGGAGTTTTGTCTGGCATTGAAAGGAGCTTTTCTATGTCTGATTCAACGGCGTCAATATACGACTCAAGCGCGCCGCACTTGCCCGGTGCACTCTTGGGCTTATAGAGTTTGTGTTCCTCTAGGTCGTGTAAATCTGGCTTGGAAGAGTCGTATGAATTTGCGAAGTCTTTTCTAGAGAAGTGCTCCTTCAAACGAAGTCTCCGGAAGAATGCTCGGGTGTCCTCTCTGACTTGTTTTTCGTCGACCTCATGTAGCGTGGGGCAGAAATTTAGCCCCTTTGAGAGAAGTGAGGTCTCCGATTCGGAGAGAGGAGCACTAGATGTACTGAGCACTGGGCAGACGTCAGGAGTTTGTATGGGTCCGTCCCTCGCGATTGTCTTAATGCGTTTGAAGCGTCTCGAGCGGGGTTTACGTGTTTTGTTAACTCTGACCTCTGACCAGTTGTTCCTAGACTGTGGAACACTGTCGCGGAGAAATTTCTTTTTTTGAGTCTTGTTGACTTTGTTTGTTAGGGCCATATTATAGGTGTCTATAATATTATGGGCTTCGTCAAGATCGGCCTGGGACATGATATCGTTGAGGGATGATTCTAAGGACTTGATCTCACTCTTCAATTGTCCTAACTTGTGGATATCCCAAGAAAGACAGAGTGACATCAATTGTTTAGAACATCTCCTTGTAATAACGTCCCAGCGTTCCTGGAAGCGTTTGGAGATTGGCCCTATGTTAGGTGTAACATTTATCTGAAAGCCTTTCGGTATAATGTCACACTCTAAATAGGTCTGTACATTGGAGACCCGGTGTTCAGTTTTTATAGATTTTTGGTGTTCTTTCTTTAGAAGTTTGAATGTTGAATTATCTTTAATAGACATATTTGAAGTTCCTTCTACCGAGTCCCTTGCTAAGCTCCTTGAACATGTTCTCAAGTTCAACAACTTTATGTTTAATGGAGAACATTACCTGCAAGTTAATGGCACTGCTATGGGTACGAAAATGGCACCGTCTTATGCCAATGTCTTCATGGGCAGACTGGAACGCAACTTGTTACTTCAAGCACCATTTAGGCCCCATAGCTGGTTGCGTTTCATTGAGGATATAGAGATGAAATGGGTGGAATGTCGCGAGAGCCTCGAGGCATTCATTACTTTTGCCAACACCTTTCATCAGTCAATCAAATTTACAGTAGACGAATCTAAATCGAAAGACGTATTCCTAGATACTACATCTACCCTGATTGATGGTGAAATCGAATTCAGTCTCCACACCAAACCCACAGACTCCCACCTATATCTTATGCCCACTAGCTGTCATCCCCCACACACTTTTAAGGGAGTGCCTAAGGGTCTAGCCACCAGAATTCGACGCATCTGTTCGTCCCTGCCTTATATCAGGAGCAAAGTGGTCTTCTCAAGTCCCACTTATGCAAAAGAGGCTACAATGCCCGCACCGTACAAACAGCTATTGATGAGATGGCGGGACATGACAGGCAAAACCTGTTACGCTACAAGGAGAAAGAAAATAGCGGCAGGGTCCCTCTGGTAACCACATACCATCCCGTCCTTAAGAACCTTAGCGGTATCCTTCAAAAGAACCTACCAATTCTCCATTCACTCCATTCTCCATGTACGATTTACTGATTGTCTTAATTAATTAGCATAATTAATTGGTTCAATTATGTAAGTCGCACTTCACCCGAGTATACCCGATAGACCGGACGTATTTCATAGCGGTCCGGATTTCTTTCTTTAATAGTGTTCTTGAATATTTCCAATTCAACATGTAACTATGTTTGTAAATATATAGTGTTTAGTAGTCTAGTAGTAGTGTTAGTTGTTTTTGTTTCTCTTTTTCCTTTGTTCTAATGACTTTTCAGCTCACCTGAGCCAAAGGCTCAAGTAAGCTTTTCTGATCAAAATTTGTCCGTTGTCTGTCGTCGTTGTCGTCATCGTCGTAAACTTTTCACATTTTCATCTTCCACCGAGCCAATTTCAACCAAACTTGCTACAAAGTTTCCTTGGGTAAAGAGGATTCAAGTTTGTTCAAATGAAGGACCACGCCGTTTTCCAAGGGGAGATAATTATGAATTAGAGAAAAAATAAAGGCATTTTTAAAAAATCAATTTCTCAAGAACCACTGGGCCAGGAAAGATGAAGCTCCTGTGAAATCATCTCCAGGTAGTGTAGATTCAACTTTGTTCAAATCATGAACCCCGGGGGTAGGGTGGGCCCAAATGGCCGATCAAAGTTTAACATAGGAATATATATAAATTCAAGCCCCCTCCCCCCTTTGTAAACTTTAAGTTCTGATCTGATATGTACTTTTTCCTAGCCAATTGCTCAGGTGAGCAATGTGGCCCCTGGGCCTCTTGTTAACTTTTTTCTTTGTCCTGAGGAAGGGACAGGGCGTCCCAAAAAATTGACAATTTTTATTGTTCGTGTCCTTGACCATTTTTAGTGCTTTATATATATATATATATATATATATATATATATATATATATATATATATATATATATATATATATATATATATATATATATATATATATATTCCTGCACTGCTAGGAGACAGATTCCGAAGGTCGAGAGTTCAACCCCGGGCTGGGGCGGAAGTGGGTATCCATGTAAAAGTGAATTTCTTTGTACTTTCTATATTAATATTTCTTCACTTAGGGCAGTTATGTTAGTTTAAGAGTTGTTGTAAAATGTGCTTTATAAATTAAAATTAATTTCATTACAACATGTATTGGTAACAATTCTCTGTTGAAACTAATGTCCAAATAACTGTATCTCACTTCTATTCTCAATTACCGTGTAGTGTAGGACAGCGCCGCGAGAATTCCATCGGCATCGAAAGCAAGTTTTTTAACTTGCCTAGATAGCCGAGCGGTCTAGCGCGCTGTTCCTGCAATGCTAGGAGACAGATTCCGAAGGTCGAGAGTTCAACCCCGGGCTGGGGCGGAAGTGGGTATCCATGTAAAAGTGAATTTCTTTGTGCTTTCTAAATTATATATATATATATATATATATATATATATATATATATATATATATATATATATATACATATATTTACATTTCCAATGTCTTTGTCCGAGATAAAATTACAAATTGTAAATGTACTTTATTTCCCCATCAATGTATTGGCGCGGTTCCAAAAAAAAAACACGTGCAGGTTTGGAACAAACAGCTAGACAGAAGCAGGCTTGGAGCACGTGGATTGGCGGAATCAAAGCATGTAGATATAAGGAAATAAATTGTCAGATTTTTCAATTTCATGACGATGGTCAATCGATTGGCTTGCGAGATAATTTTATGCATAAACCCGTTTATGCAAATTATCACGCAACCCAATCGATTGATCACATCATGAAATTGAAAAATAAGACAGTTATTCCTTAAATATTTACATTTCCAATGTCATTGTCCGAGATAAAATTACCAATTGTAAATGTAATTGATTTCCTCATGAATGTTTTGGCGCGGTTCCAAAAAAAAACCACGTGCAGGCCGGGACAACACCTAGAGAGAAGCAGGCGGAATCAAAGCATGTAAATATAAGGAATAACTGTCTTATTTTTTGAATTCATGATGATGATCAATGGATTGGCTTGTGTAATAATTTTATGCATAAATTATCACACAAGCCAATCCATTGATCACTTCATGAATTCTATATAAAAATAAGACAGTTATTCCTTAAATATATATATATATATATATATAGATATATATATATATGGCTGGGGCGGAAGTGGGTATCCATGTAAAAGTGAATTTCTTTGTGCTTTCTATATATATATATATATATATATATATATATATATATATATATATATATATATATATATATATATATATATATATATATATATATATATATATATATATATGTATATATATATTACCGATACATTAAAGCGCTTTCCCTGATCATGTAGGAACTGTTTCACAGTTTACAATACAAAATGCTAATTGTTGAAATATATATGATTTAGAATTCTGTGAAGGGAAGGAAGATTATATCTTAAGAACATCCGACAGATTGATCTTATATTAAATAACACTACAACTAAGGTGCAGTTGTTAGTAACAACTACTATAATTATTATAGTAGAAGCGGGTTTGTTTTGGCTTTTTACATCGCAGGTTAGTTGCTTTACATCATTATATATTCTGAATTTGCTTTAAAAAGATGCTTGAAATTTTATTAACAATATCTATATGTTTAGGCCTGGTTTTCAAATAGAATTTGTGCAAATTTTTATGCGTGAAAAGAAGAAAACACTTGTTAAGGCCTTCAACTCGACATTTAGATATATCGACGACGTATTGTCAATTAACAGTGGGATTTTCCATTACGGTGTCGAAATATATCCTTTTGACCTTGAAATAAAAGATCCCACAAAGTCTGACACATCTGTTTCACATTTGGATAAGACCACAGAACATAAACTCGCAAGATTGGAAATATGCAGCTTACGTCATTTCTATCTGTTACAATCAAAACATTAATGATAGAAAATGAAATGGGCGGGTACAATTCGACGCGGACTGGGGGAAGACATTGGATTGAAATTCGAGTTTGAAATTCATTTTCAATGAATACCTGTCGGCAGGGTATGCTCACTCCTCCATTGTACCTGATCCCATCTCTGATGTTGTGGAAGTTTTTTTTTGTATTGTTTTCTGGACTTTTGATCTTGAATACTGTTCGATATCCACATATTTTTCATAAAGATAAATTTTGTTATTTATTTAAAAATGACCGTATAAATGTAAACAATTTAACACACAAGAAGGGATCAGACTCATACGTTTGATTGTAAGTTATGTAAAATATGATGTCTGATCCCCCGAAAAATAAGTAGAAAAAAGTGTCATTAAGTAAAATGCTGACTGACAATTTTCATACTTATCGTTATGCCATTTTTTACAAAATGAATTATCCAATGATTTTTCTGTTATTTCTCAATCATGACAAGGAGGACACGGTGGGTGTGACAGGTCGGCAAGGTATGCTCTCTCCTCCATGACACCTGATTCAACCTCATATGTGTTGGAGGCCAGTCTTTGCTCTACTCCTATTTTGCTTTTTTTCAATGGAGTCTTGAGCTTGAATACTGTTCGTTATCTCAATATATTCATACTGTTTCCAATGTCGACTCGATATATCCCAGTGACATCAAATTATATACGTACAACACAGAGTAGGACATTTTGATACTTTACGACAAGAAGACAATTATTATTACCGAAACAAAACAATTATTACAAACCATTTCTGATAATTGTGATGAATCCAACTTTTCACTTTCAACATCCCGTATCTTTGTAGCAATATAGTAAATAATAAAACAAGGATATCATCATTCTTGATTGACGTCTTAATTTAACAAGCTCTGTTACAACGCACTTTGAAAAATTACGCACTTTGAAAAAATTTTTCAAAGTGCGTTAAATTTTGGGACCAAGTCAACGCACTTTGAAAAAATAAAATTTCTTTTCAAAGTGCGTTAATATGGACCATATTAACACACTTTGAAAAACTGTGTATGGATTTGTCAATATTCCTGCAAATCTTAGGTATGGTAAATATTTGAACCTGTTTGATAATTCTTCTGTGAAGAGGTCACATCAGGATATGAAAGTGAGCGATTTTGATTTTTCCATACTTAGAAAATTCTTTCTCGCTTAAATGCTTTACTGTACTAAATTTTTTTCAAGTATGCATGCATTTTATGTAAACTTAAATTTATTGAAAGTTTTCAACGTCATACCAGTTATGTGAACACATATATTTTGGTGTAGCATAGGCAACAGTACCGGAAAGGGGGCTTACATGTAGGCTCATAAATATTTTGCAAAGATATACATAATATAAACATGTATGCATTAAAAATTGGGGCTTACCTGTGGGGTCAACTTTCAATTTGCTACCGACGGCTATGTACAATGTTTAAGAAAAAAAAAAAGAGTTGGGATGAGAGACCTTCTACTCGTCTTCTCCTTGTTCTCAATGAGGTTAAGTGAGTTCATGTAAATTTAAAAAAAGTTTTTCAAAAGATATAATTATTACAATTTGATTTCCTCTATTACTTAAATCTAAGTCTAGAATTTTTATTTTCATTCATATCTTTTTTTCAAAGTGCGTTAAATGCCTCCATGGTAAAAAATTATTATGTGCATTTTTAACGCACTTTGAAAAATTTTTTCAAAGTGCGTTGAGTGTGTCCAAAATTTAATGCACTTTGAAAAATTTTACGCACTTTGAAAATTTTTTTCAAAGTGCGTAATTTTTTCAAAGTGCGTTGCCACAAAACTCTATTGTCGATAAAATTCCCTATTAAGCAATTACACTTGCAATTAGGTCAAATGCTGACTGAGTTTTTTAACGGGAATTTCCATTGATTTCTCCGTTTAGGCAATCATTATAAAAGGACGTACGGAGGGTGTGACCGGCCCACAGGATATGCTTACTCCTCCGTGGCACTTTATTAGGAAATGTGTGGTTTTCCATTCCCGATAAACAAATTTTAAAATGAATTATGAGCTTGAATACTTTTCGCTATCCCCATATCTCAGTTGGGGTGCTTAATTTAATTTCCTATTTTATTTTAAGTTGTTCCCAGACTTCAGCTGCAAATTACACCACGACATGATTTTTCACTTCAAAGTGGCCAAAGTATAAGTCTACAATGTACAATCACGAATCCGGAATCAATGTATTCTGTAGGCGGAGGTCTAATCTGGCAGAAAGACGGGAAAAATATCGAAACAGGCAAGACTAAAAAATTGAGTTAATTATGCAAGTCCTTACTTACAAAATCAGTCGTCTGAGGTTTAAGATTCTTCAAAGAATAAAATGAACGAATGTCCAGATCAAAAATGATATATAATGCAATGAGTTCGTCATAGCTATATAATGTTTTTAGATTCAGACTTTTATATACAAACTACTAATCTATCCACCACATTGATGAAAATATCAGCAGAAAGTAATGATTCTGGAAGTTACTTGTGCTCACATTCCCATTATCCTGAAACAGAAAATGCTTCCATCAATGTAAATGTAAGGAAACCAAGTGAGTCAATAATTTTCATCTAGCAGCAAACATTCAATAATCTATAAAAATGGCAATTTACTAAATTTCTTTGTTGAAAATACTTGAAATTTTATTTTTATTTTTAAAACCACTTCTCTAATCTAAAATGTTTTTCCATTTAGGTCCCAGAAAACAAATTGAATGTCAAAGCGAGATTTTTTCTAACATAACATGGAAACCAATATTTACAGGAACAACTGCAAACGAATCCTGTCCAGAAAATCAGATCGGTATTAATTCAAATTTGAAAATGTTAGCTAATTACTTGCACACAGATCCATTAATGTAAAAACATATAGAACTGTTCGTACACACAAACAAACAATGCACTGTTTTTTCTCACTATTTTTGAATGGTACAACAGTTTTTATAGTGTATCACTTTGTAATATTCAACGATAACAAAAAAATATGATTCTCAATACATGACTAATTTTGTTGGAAATGATAGATCCCAGAGAATTCTAGGTGATCTTAAGCGGAATGTACACACAGAATTTTCCCCCCAATTTTTAAGGAATAGCTACGAGATATTGTGACACTCGAGGTGTATGGGATATGCCTAATCTGATAAATTGTACTAGTAAAGCGTTTGTGGATGCTTCCAAAGAGGTAAGTCTTTACTCATGTACAGTTAAAGAAAACGCGATAAGGATATCTGAATATGTTTGTTGTTGTGAATGGAGTATTGTTTCGGGTAACCTATAAAAGTTAGTGTAAGCTTAGTCCAATGCTTTCAATCTCCATTAAAAACAGATGATAAGTTCGCCATTAATATAATGTTGTGTGAATCAGAAGAATTTTTGGACAATTTGAAATCGCAAGATTTTACTAAAATCAACAGCTTAAAAACTTTCGAATTTTCAATTTTATACACAATTATTCCCCACGATAAATTAAAGTCCAGGCTTTTTGATATCACCGAGAGCTAAATTTTCAATAAAAATGGAACTCGTTAATTTACTTAACTAGTCATTATAACTTGTTTTGTTAAAACAGATTCTGATTGCACACACAAATACTCTGAAGTTGACATCAAAGAGATGTTTGAGTTTCTAACTGACAATATCTATGTTGTTTTTGGAGACTAGGTATTCAAACAATCTATTAGAATCCCCATGGGTGCCAATTGCGCTCCATTATAAGCAGATCTATTTTTACATTCCTATGAAGCAGACTTTATGCAAAATCTTATGGGTGAAAAGACGAAAACAGTTGCTGTGGCCTTCGACTCGACATTTTGATATATCGACGACGTATTGTCAATTAAAAATGGTAATGTCCATTCCAACGTCGATACGATATATCATGGGGAGCTTGAGATAAAAGATATCACAGAGTCTGACACATCTATTTCATACTTGGATATTTAACTCAAAAAAAGACGTTAATGGTAATC
>NW_026941429.1:0-13528 GCF_032062105.1 Saccostrea cuccullata
ACTACTAGTAAGATGCTATAAGGTAGTACTAAGAAAGATTCCTTCAAGAAAAGTTTAAATTTGTGATTTATTTGATCACTTCCTGTGACAACCGGAAGTGACGGCGGACGATCTTAAACTCAAAGGATTTGTCTATTCATCAAGGTCTACCATCCCTGTTAGTTTGGTGTCTTAATCTCTTACCGTTAACGAGATCTAGCAATGATAACTTCTGATTTTGAGGACAGGAAGTCACGCGACCGGAAGTGAATTTTACTGAGATATTAGACAAAACTGTAGAGATCTGCAGTCCGAATAACATATCCAAAAATCATTACAAATACTTTAACTATAAGAAATATTTATGGGAAAGACAAATACTCAAATTATGTAGTTTTTTCTCTCATAACCGGGAGTTGTCGTTTTATTTTCCGATGGGACTAATATATTTCAAAAATACAAATAAGATGTTATAATGTGATGCAAAAAACAGTTTCATGAAAGAAAAGTTAAAAATTTGATTTTTTGGATCACTTCCTGTGACGACCGGAAGTGACGGCTGACAATCTTATCCCAACTGATTTTGCTTACTTATCATGATAAACCATTTATATAAGTTTGGTGTCTTAATCTCTTACCGTTTACGAGATCTAGCTATGATAACTTTTCATTTTGAGGACAGGAAATCACGGGACCGGAAGTGAATTTTACAAAGATATTTGACGTTACTGTAGTCATTTGCAGTCTGAATAACATATCCAAAAATCATTTCAAATACATTACGTATAAAAAATATTTATGGGAGAGAATAATACTGAAAATATGCAGTTTTTCTCTTATAACCGGAAGTTGTCGTTTTTGTTTCCGTTGGGACTGATATATTTCGAAACTACAAACAAGATGCTATAATGTGATGTAGAAAAAGTTTCAAAAAAGAAAAGTTGAAATTTTCGATTTCTTTGATCACTTCCTGTGACGACCGGAAGTGACGGCGGACAATGTTAACCCAAATGGTTTTGCCTACTTATCAAGCTCTATTACTCATATAAGTTTGGTGTCTTAATCTCTTACCGTTTCTGAGATATGACTGGGACAAAAGTTTTTTGAAAAAAGCGGAAATCGGACATAACTGACGACCGGAAGTGAATTTTGAAAAACTGAAAACTGCATTTGAAAGAAATTTTAACTCTCTATTATCTCTGAAAATTTCATCTGAATCCGTCCACTCATCTCCGAGAAATCGGCAAAACAAAAAGGAAAAAAAATAATAATAATAAAAAGAAAAAACAGTAGAATCACTATAAGGTCTTCCGTCTGAAACGGAAGACCTTAAAAACAGTAGAATCACTATAAGGTCTTCCGTCTGAAACGGAAGACCTTAATAATAAGAAACAGTAGAATCACTATAAGGTCTTCCGTGAAGACGGAAGACCTTAATAATAGGGAAAAAGAAACCGAAGAATAACAAGAAGGTCTTCCGTTGGAGACGGAAGACCTTAACTAGATACGATCTCGTTGCGAGCAACGAGAGGTCTTCCGTCCGATTCCGTTAAAAAAAAAACGTAATGTCGAGATGAAAAAGTAAAAAAAAATTATTGCACTCAAGGGGGATTGAATCCAAGTCGCCAGCATGAAAATCGAACGCGCTAAATATTACGCTATTGGGACCTCTGCTCTAAATCTTTTTGTATATACCTCTGTATAACAGTGCTTTTGTTTTAGAATTATAAAAGGCTAGTCACTATTAATAATTTCTCGCAAACGCCTCGAGTTAATCTTGGCGCCTTTTCTTTGAAATGTTCTATTTAATACGTGTGATAGCTTCAATGAAATAAAAAACCGTTCATGTAGCCTAAAATTTTACGATTAGAAAGTATATTTAACACATTTTACAAATTCCATATAGTATGTAAGCAAGTAACACTTTTTTTTACTTTGAGAACCAGCCAAAACCAATTACAGAAGACGTTTAAGAAGAACGTAGTTTGACACAGAATTGCACCGTAACTATGACGTGAAAATCCAAGTATTCCTTTACATTTCATTTGTCCCTATGTAACTTTCGTTCAATGCCTCCGTAAACCCCTATTGCGAAATGTCGGAGTTGACAGAGACGGCCGCCATTTTGGACTCGCTTCAGATTTTTAATTGTTAATATCTAGAGTTTGGATTTATCAATATTCAAACAAATCATACAGTAAGCATTATAAGAAGGGTCTCTATTACCATTCCAAAAATAAATGAAAAATATTGAAAAACAAAAAAGATAGAAAATACGGACTTTTTAATTTCGCTTCCGGCAGCAACCGGAAGTACCGACGACACACGAATAGCTGATTAGTCATATCTAAAAGTCATCATCTTTCATCTCTAACAAGTCTCCAGTTAATATCTTAAACCATTTTCGAAAAAAAGGGGGGACAAAGTTGCATTTTAAAATCAGAAAAGTGTCCATAACTTGGAACCAAAGGTGAGTATTCCAAATTTTCCTATCCATGCCACAACTTCATATAATGACGCATAATTCCTGAAAGTTTCATTGAAAACCACTGAATAGTTTTCGAGAAATCGCGTGCACAAAATTTTGGGGAAAAAAATAAGAATAATAACTAGAGCAAAGCTAGTTGCAAAGCAACGAGTAGGTCTTCCGTCCTGTTTGACCGGAAGTAGCTTTCATTTTTAACAAAACTAAGAAATAACGCCTAAAAATGGTTTGAATCATGTAAAGCTATATTGATTTATGCAGAAATAAGCAATTTTTGCTACTTCCGGTTAAACCGGAAGTGACAACGACGGACGGAAAATTAAGTTTTAGGCTTCCAGTGACATATGTTACCCCAAAACTTGTCAAGAATGGCAAAAATACGTGTTTTTCGACTACTTCCGGTTTGGCCGGAAGTGACGACGCCGGTGGAAGTGGCATCGACGGAGGGAAAATTACGTTTTAGGCTTCCAGTGACATATATTACCCCAAAACTTGTTAAGAATGGCAAAAATACGCGTTTTTCGACTACTTCCGGTTTGGCCGGAAGTGACGACGCCGGACGTATTTTTACGACTTCAATAGATTAATTTTGACATTTTGAACAACTTTGCTTCTTTGAGGTATTACAAATTCTCAATACTTTTTGAGATATAAACGAAAAATTTTCGGCCCCCTTTGGCCCTTAATTTTTGGGGCCAGCCCTTTTTTCGAGATATCATTTGAAAGATCTTCAAATTCTACACTTCTTTTGTTCTTCATGCTTTTACAAAATATTTCTAGGTAAAAAGTTATCGTAGAAAAGGTGTTTAATTTTTTGAAATTCTTGATAGGACTGTTTTCGGACCATAGCCAGCGTCGGCGCTTCGAACTTCCGGTGGTTGAGATATACCAAATACATATCTCCAAAGGTTACTCTATCAGCACTGAAAATTTCATGCATCTGCGTTGAGTGCTTTTTGAGAAAACTGCCGGACAAAATGACCCTCTAAAACTCACTAAATCGCAAAAACTCCTAACCGGAAGTGACGTCATCAAATTAAAAAAAACGCCTTAAGTTCATATCATTTGTCATCAATGCTGAAAGTTTCATGAAAATCCATCGACGCATTTACGAGAAATTGCGTGCACAAAATCGGTAAGAATAATAATAATAAGAAAAGTTGAAAAGAAACAACAGAAAAATAAGAAGGTCTTCCGTTGAAACGGAAGACCTTAACTAGATATGAAACTCGTTGCGAGCAACGAGAGGTCTTCCGTCCGATTGCGGAAAGAAGACGTAAAATCGAGCTGAAAAAGTAAAAAAAGATTTGCACACAAGGAGGATTAAACCCAAGTCGCTAGCATGAAATTCCAACGCACTAAATATTACGCTATCGGGACCTCTACTCTAAATCTACTTGTATATATTAACGAATATGCTTCTCTCTTAAAATTATGAAAGGCAGGTCACTATTCAAAATTTAACGCCAAACGCCACGAGTTATTCTTCGCGCTTTTTCTTTGGAATGTTCTATTAAATAGGTGTGATAGCTTCAATGAAATTAAAAAAAAGAACGTTCTCATAGCCTAAGATTCCAGATTTAGAAGGTATATTTAACACATTTTAAAAATTCCATATTGTATATATGCTTGTATAAGGTCGAGACCACTACCTTATATGGAAGGCAATTTTCAACACGTGACGATATCTTCGTCGCACCCGTTCGCCAATCAAGTGAATGAGTCCGAAAGCATGACACTCTACTACGTGTTTACGATTCAATGGTTTTCGTCGGTTTCTGCATAATGTTCACTTCGTCACCAGAAAAACCGTAGAGCTTCTTTGTCACTTTTTATGTCCGAAATTGAAAGATTACATTCCCAAAACATTGCTCAATGCTCACATTTAATATTGGAGTTGTTTTATATGATTAATAGTTGCTTCAAAAGTTTGAATAATGTGCAAACGCTTTGATGTTTACATGTACATTAAAATCTTTATGATAGTATTTAGGGGTTAAATAATAAAAGCGCACCATATACTGCTGTCTAAAACTATGTACACGTATATCACGTGAAAAAAATTCAATGCTTTATCGACACGATAGCACCTACAAGTACGTCTCTTCGAACAATAGTTTAGACCGATGTATTATAAGTTGATATATAAGGCTTCATAAAGCAATTTTTGTAAATGTGAGCATAGAAATGAAAGATTATACATCATTTTATATATTTCTTCCATAAATCTCAAAAAAAGAATTGAAAATAAGTTTCCAAGGGACAATTCAAGTTGGCCTTTATTTTCAACACAGCTGAGTACTTGTAGTAGCCCACAATGCATTGCGGCTCATTCATCAGTGGGTAAAGTAAACAGATAGCTAATTTACATGCAAATTTATTCTGACGTCAGAAAATCTAGTGGTCTCGACCTGTGTAACACTAAAGCGGTGAAACGGTTATGATTTTTTTTCAATTTCCTGTTCATCCCCAAACTGAACTATCCCGATTAGTTAATTGAAAAAGGTTGAAACGTTTCGCCTAAAATCATGTCTCGCCCTTTGATGTTCAAGGAATCCGAAATCATTTATGCTCAATAACTTGAATCAGGTCTTTGAAACAAGAATGCTAAAATAAACTTCATGAAGCGATCTTTAAAAAATCTTTTTCTTATTTTTGTCTTATTTATAGTTTAATATGACACAAGTGTGCACAGGAAAAACAGTGGGGAAGATTTATACTGACAATATAAATTGATATTCTTTTTTGAGAAAGTATTACTTATAAGTTTTTCCGTGATGCACAAAAGATATTATGTATCGAATTTCATTTGCACATTGTGCGCAATCGTCTCTTGTTTTTCTACTTTGAAAACCAGCCAAAACCAATTATAGAAGACGTTAGTTTGACACAGAACTGCAACGAAACTACGACGTGACAATCCAAGTATGCCTTTACATTTCATTCATTCTTATGTTACTTTCGTTCAAGCAAACGCTCGGCTGCCTCCGTAAACCGCTATTGCGAAATGTCGGCGTTGACAGAGAGAGCCGCCATTTTGGACCCGCTTCAGATTTTTGAATGCTAATATCTAGACTTTAGATATGTTAACATTCAAACAAATTAAATAGTAAGCATTATACGGAGGGCTTCTACTACCATACCAAATATAAATGAAAAATACTGAAAAACAAAAAAGTTAGAAAATACGCATTTTTTAAGTTTGCAATTCGTAACGACCGGAAGTACTGACGACGCACGAAAAGGCAATTCTGCAAACCACAAAGTCATGATCTATCATCTCCAATAAGTCTCCATATCATATACTTAGCCATTTTCGATAAAAAGGGGCGACAAAATCGCATTTTAAAATCAGGAAATTGTCCATAACTTGGCACCAGAAGCGAATTTTTCAAATTTCTCTTCGGATGTAACAACTTCATATAATGACACATATTTTGTGAAAGTTTCAAGAAAAACCGCTGAATAGTTTTCGAGAAATCGCCTGCACAAAATTTTGTCAAAAAAAAAGAATAATAATAAGAATAATAATAAGAAACAATAGAATCACTATAAGGTCTTCCGTGAAGACGGAAGACCTTAATAATAAGAAACAGTAGAATCACCAGGTCTTCCGTGAAGACGGAAGACCTTAATTACAAATTGTCGCCTAGGTTCACGTCAGAATATGGCGGACGCAAAATAATTCCTGAATTTTCCTCTTTAACTCGAGCATTCATGCATTGGACAGGTCTGATGTTTGATATGAGATGATAAACCCTGTGTAAACTTTCTTAGTTTAGCGGAATCATGAACATTTTCGGTGTGATGAATGAATTGTTTACAGTAGCGATGAGGCCACCGCGCAGCTGCGAGCGGATCCAAGGATTTATGAATGAATTAAAAAAGATGGAAATAGAGTTTGATTTCTTTTATTTTATTTAATGACATTATTCATATGCAAGTAAAAGATATACAAGAAAATGCGAGATGCTAATAAATGCAGCTGACAATCTTTATTTTCTCAAGATAATTTTTTTTTAATGAAATAATTATAAATTCTACAGACAAAACATAGGAAGAACTAGAAACTCTTGTTGCTACAGCAACAAAGAAGGTCTTCCTTCTCCTCTATTTATCTGTATGCAGGATTTTTTTTTCTATTTTAAAAAAGACAGATATATAATAAACTAGTAGACTAATTGTTCAGTGAACAATTATCGGCCTTTCCACCTTTTTAAGCATTTCAATTTCATTTGGGCTGAAAAAATTAGAAAAAAGCAAGAAATAAATAAAACAGCAAAATTGTCATTTCTCTACTAGGATTTTAGATCGGGCTCGCAGTTGGTATAATTTTACACTAAACAGACATCCTGGATTGTTTGTAGTCGACACGGGGATCACTCCGATTTCATTGATCACGCAAAGAGAGCACGTTTAAAACATTGTAACACGCTCCTAGGTGCATATATCAGCTTGAATGAGATTGTTTTCGAGTTAAGATGTAAGGGGTAGGGTCTGATTAAAATTACGATATACCTAATAATATGAATAACATGCATTTAATCTGCGCATCAAGACAGAAGCGTAAGTGAAAACGTTGTGAAATGTCCCATGTGTACCTGCATCATATGTGCATTATACACGTATTAAAGAGATGTTTGAAAATATCCGATTTGAGTTGTTTTATGTTTGAAATGGATGGCAATAAATTATTTAAGAGCATGTGAGAAACATGAGCGAGAGATGCAAGGCAGTTTGTAATTATGGAAAAGGAAAACAGAGAATCGGGTTCGGGTTTTAACACTCCTGACCGAAATAGGCATGAAATTCAACGTAAGTCGCATAAATAAAATTCCAAACATGTAATTCTAAATGGGAAACACAGGGAAGAAACGTGTATTTCTTTTTACTATGCTGAAAGTCGCTATTTCTTGGGATTGTGTTATTCTAGGAAAAGAAAATCAAATTTCAAATGAAATCAAGATACATTCTATTTATATTAAATCCGATTAAAATTGAAATAAATTCCATACACTGAAGAAAGCAAGAGTACTTGGTATTAAAATGTCGTAATAGAGCAAGAGAATCGAATGATATTAACAAAAATTGCAAAAATAGCCAATACGGGCTTTAATTAATTTTTATGCTCAGCAATACAAAATTTCAGACAGAAAAAAAATGCAGATTTTGCCGATTTTCCCTAGAATTTCATTATATTTTAGAGACTCACCTTAAAACTCTCAGGACACTTTCTTTAAGGTCTTTTCTTACTTTTACTCCGAATCTTATGTCGATTGTTAAAGTGAAATTTTGTGTGAAATTGTTTGTATAATTAATGCTTGATTTATATCATCTTAATCTTGTTGATTTGTAGTAATTGCTCTAAGCTACAGACTGCAGTGATCTGTTTATGTGATAAGGTCTTGACCGCTCATTAAGATTTGGCTGGGAAATTTAGCTCTTGTATCAGCATTGCTGACTTTTATCACCCGAGTCTCAGGGGGATTGAATGTCTGAAGTGCTGGCCATGAGAAAATGCAGAATTCATAGTGTTCACAATTAACGGGTTAATTTAGCAGTGATTGGCAGTCTGTAGGTTGGGCAGTTCTTAATATTTAGCGTAGAATTTGTGTGTTCAATTAGTTACTCAGTCGGGTCCTGTGTGTAAAGTGTTACACGGGAATACAAAATAAACTTTGTTGGAAACTTTGGGCGTTTTTATTTAAAAACAGAAAGTTTCGGTGTAACATTTTAAGTGGTGGCAGCGGTGGGATCCTAATTAAATGTGAAATATTGTTTGAAATTTTATACGTATATTTGGATTTAACAAGCGGAATTAAAATGCCTAGGAAACAGGACTTGGAATTGGAATTTCAACTTTCTAAACAAAAACAGGAACATGAATTACGTTTAAAAACACTTGAATTGGAACATGAAAAAGAAATTTTGGAATTACATGTTCAGCTAGAGAAGGCCAATTCAACGCCAGGAGCACATTCGACAGGAATGCCAAAAATTAAACTTCAACCATTTAATCAGGAAAAGGATGACATTTTGTGCTATCTCTCTGAATTTGATGCGGTAGCTGAGCATGCAGGTTGGACTGAGAACTCAAAGGCTTTACAGCTTAGGTCACTTTTAACCGGAGAAGCTCGAGAAGTGTCGCAGCAAGTGACTTCGGGATACAGAGATCTGTATAAGGCTCTTTTGAATCGATTCGGCAAGCGCCCAGCAGACTACTTTCAGTTCCTGGAGGAAATTAAACGTAGACCAGGAGAAACTTACAGAGGATTAATGTCGAGAATAGATCTGTATTTGAGTCGTTTCATTGATGAGAAAGATCCCGTACAAAAGTTCCGAGAAGAGTATTTCTTAAAGGCATTATCTCCTCAACAAGCCCAGTGGATTAGACGGAATAAGGGAAGTAGTGAGTTAGTTGAAGCTACTGAGGATTACATTCTACCAACAAAATCGGCCGAGGACAGAAAACTTCAAAATCCTAAAGTGTTAGGTGAGAAGAAGAACCAGGAACAGGGGAACTCCGGAAAACAGAAAAGTTTGGAAAAAGTGAAATGTTTTAGCTGTGGGAACTTTGGACATTATGCAAACAAATGCCCAAAGAAAGGTAATCTAGCGTCGTGTTTCGTCAAAGGAGCATTATGGGGTTTACATTATGTTCCGGGGAAAGTGGATGATGTGGAAGTGTCAATGGTCAAGGACACTGGAGCATCTATGACGCTATTGCGGGAGGATCTTGTTGATCCAAAATGTGTTCTACATGGACAAACTACTTCCTTGGTTACAGCTATTGGACAGCCATTCGAGGCTAAGTTAGCTGTGGTTAACCTGGAAACGCCAATGTTTAAGGGACATGTTCAGGTAGGTTTAGTACCTGATCTGGTTGCAGATGGTTTATTGGGAATAGATGTTCTGGAGAGGAACAAAGCTGCAGCTGTGGTTACGAGAGCCAAAGCAAAAGAACAAAATGAATTAAGTGCCAAAAATCGCATGAATAAATGTGATGTCGTACCAAGGGACTTAAACGTCGTGGTAACTAACGATGGTGCTGGTGAAGTGAACCTTGATTTACCGGAAATTTCATTGGAAAAGTTGAGCGTGGTGAATGGAAATAAACTATCGAATCTTCAGAAACAAGACCCAACACTCAAAAATTGTAGGGATAAAGCATTCAAAAATGTATCACAAACTGAGACAGAACATAAAGCGTTTTACTGGGAGAATGACATATTGAAACGAAAATGGACTTCCAAGAAAAAGAATCTGTCGGGAACACAAGTGGTACTTCCAGCATCGCTAAGAAAAGCAGTGATGAAGCTGGCACATGATCAGCCAATAGCTGGACATTTAGGAACTGAGAAGACCAAACAACGTATTCTTGCGTCATTTTATTGGCCTGGATTGTTCCAAGATGTGTCGGACTACTGCGCAGAATGTGACACCTGTCAAAAAGTGGCAAAAAGAAGTGCGGAAAGAGCTCCTATGGTCAACACACCTATCATAACTGATCCGTTTTCAAAGATCGCAATGGATATCGTTGGCCCACTCAATAGGACAACTCAAGGTAACAAATACATTCTGACTGTCATTGATGAAGCTACGAGATACCCAGAAGCTTTTGCTTTACCAAGTTGTGAAGCTGAACGAATAGCCGACACTCTCATTACATTATTTAGTCGATTTGGAATTCCTAAAACCATTCTCACTGACCAAGGATCAAATTTCACAAGTGCGCTCCTGAAAGATTTATATGAGAAAATCAAAATCAAGGGAATAACTACAACGCCTTATCATCCGCAGGCAAATGGCAAAGTTGAAAGATTTAATGGAACGTTAAAATCAATGTTAAAAAAGTTGTGTATGGAGAATGGCGAAGATTGGGATGTACTACTTCCCTATGTACTTTTCGCATACAGAGAAGTCCCGCATGAGGAGACTGGTTTTTCACCATTTGACCTGTTGTACGGATGGCCAGTACGTGGTCCTCTTAGTGTTTTAAAGAGCTTCATGACTGGTGAGGAGGAAATAAAAACATCAGAGATAGATCATGTCGTCAACATTCGAAACAAACTGGCTGATGTGACACAACTCGTGCAAAACAACTTGGAAATGAGGCAGTCGAAAATCAAAGATTGGTATGATCGCTCAGCATCCAAAAGGACTTTGCGTCCTGGTGATGAAGTACTCGTTTTACTCCCGACTGAACCTGGCAAGATGTCCGCTCAGTGGAAAGGACCATTTCGTGTGGTTAACAAGGTAAATGATGTTAACTATAAAATCAATGTTGGAGGACGACGTGGACTTGTTACCTACCATATCAATTTACTTCGTCCTTATAACCGGGCTACATTAGTGGCAGGAACAGAAAATGAAATTGGAATTGAACAGCAATTTCCTAACGACACCACAGAAACCATTTCAGATCTTGTCTTTGGACATGGGCTGACTCAAGTGCAGAGACAGAGTTTAAGGGATGTTTGTCAGAAATTTTCAAGAATTTTCACATCAAAGCCGGGAAAGTGTGATGTTATCTCACATACAATCAAAACAACGTCTGAGAATCCAATTACTCAGAGACCTTACAGGATACCGGAAGCTAAGAAACAGGAAGTTAAGGAGTCTTTGAATGAAATGTTAGAACAAGGACTTATTACACCATCCAAAAGTCCGTGGGCCTCACCAATTGTCCTTGTCAACAAGCCTGATGGGACAATTAGAATATGTGTTGATTATAGAAAATTGAATGAAATAACTCTCATGGACCCTTATCCCATTCCACGCATGAGTGATATATTTGAGAAAATTGGAAGTGCAAAATATTTGAGTAGATTTGATCTAACAAAAGGCTACTGGCAAGTTCCTCTGGCAAAGGAAACGCGCGAGAAATCCGCCTTCATCACCCCATTTGGACTTTTCGAGTTTACAGTGATGCCGTTTGGTATGAAGACGTCTCCAGCATCATTCATAAGACTTATGGGTCGTATTTTAGATGGAACTCAAAATACTGTTGCGTACTTTGATGACATAATTGTTTACAGTCAGACGTGGGAAGACCATATCAAACATGTAACAGAGCTGCTTCAGCGTATTCATGAGGCCAATCTTACCATCAGACCATCAAAATGTAAGTTGGGAGCAACAGAAATCATCTGTTTGGGACATATAGTTGGAGGGGGATCAATTCGACCAGACCCTCGGAAATTGAAGGCCATGGAGGATTTTCCGCTTCCCTTGACAAAGAAAGAATTAAGATCATTCTTGGGGCTAACTGGATACTATCGCCAGTATATAGGAAATTATGCGGACATAACTGTACCACTGACTGATCTACTGAGAAAAAGTCAGCCCGCAGAATTAAAATGGACGGAGAGGGAAGTGCAGTCATTCAAGAAACTGAAGGAGGCCCTGATGACAGCTCCTGTTTTGGTCAATCCAAACTTCAATTTACCGTTTGTACTACAAACAGATGCGAGTAATAACGCAATTGAGGCTGTCCTGAGCCAGCAGTTGCCAGATGGTGATCACCCAGTTGCTTACCTTAGTAAGAAGTTACTTCCAAGGGAAAAGAACTATTCAACGATAGAGAAAGAATTATTAGCTATCGTTTGGGCCATTGGATCGTTCTCGTATTACCTAGAGGGGAGGAAGTTTTACGTAGAAACAGATCACAATCCACTAACATGGTTGCATCGCTTGAAGAATAAAAATCAGAGACTTTTACGTTGGGCCCTCGCACTACAGTCGTACACCTTTGAAGTTAGATATAAGAGAGGAAGCAAAAACACAAATGCAGACGGATTATCAAAAATCTGAAAAGTGAAATGTGTTTGTGAATTATGGGCAATTTTTGTGAAAATTTTATATTCATAAAATTCAAGTGCATTCAGTTGGATTTACAGTGAAATTCATTTTGGATTTATATTATTCTTTTGATGATTAATTGCTATTAACTGTTTAATACTTATTTGGACTGGCTAAAGTGAATTTAGTGACTGGTTAAATTTAATGTTGCGATATACAGAATTATGAACTTGGAAAAAATTCAACTATTGACAGTTAAATTTTTATCTTTGGAAGGGAGGTGTTAAAGTGAAATTTTGTGTGAAATTGTTTGTATAATTAATGCTTGATTTATATCATCTTAATCTTGTTGATTTGTAGTAATTGCTCTAAGCTACAGACTGCAGTGATCTGTTTATGTGATAAGGTCTTGACCGCTCATTAAGATTTGGCTGGGAAATTTAGCTCTTGTATCAGCATTGCTGACTTTTATCACCCGAGTCTCAGGGGGATTGAATGTCTGAAGTGCTGGCCATGAGAAAATGCAGAATTCATAGTGTTCACAATTAACGGGTTAATTTAGCAGTGATTGGCAGTCTGTAGGTTGGGCAGTTCTTAATATTTAGCGTAGAATTTGTGTGTTCAATTAGTTACTCAGTCGGGTCCTGTGTGTAAAGTGTTACACGGGAATACAAAATAAACTTTGTTGGAAACTTTGGGCGTTTTTATTTAAAAACAGAAAGTTTCGGTGTAACATTTGATATATTGTGTCGTTTGACTTGTAGACATTTTCTCTATACTGCCGTTGATTTTTTTTTTAAGAAAGGAGGGGGGGGGGTATAAGCATTTGTTAGAGTAAGAGTTGCAAATACCTCAACGACATTAAACTTGATCGTGACCTTTGGATTAATAGGGGGTCATTTATCAAGGTCAAGGTCATCCAAAAGAGAGAGAGAGAGAGATAAACTTGAGATTAACAGTTGAAGCTGAATCTAGATAAAGGTAATGGATATTTCTTTATTACTTTTTGAGTAAGGGGTCAAAAGTCAAGGTCAAATATCAAGGTCAAAGGTCAAGTTCATTTGGATTTTAAGCTTAAATCGACAATTTCTCTAGTTTGCCCAATGACCTTGACCTACTCTTCAAGGTCATAGGTCAAAATATCTCATGCAGTTGTGAGTCATGGACATTTTCTCTACACCACGCCGTTCAAAGCGAGGTAACTCCAATTTATCTAAGCTATCTAAATTGCGTAGAAATTGATTTGGTAGGGAAAAATCGCTA